>NC_050519.1:14754667-14766681 GCF_002922805.2 Oryzias melastigma | reverse complement strand
AAAAAAAAAAAAAAAAAAAAACGCTTTATACCCAAAGAACATTTTTCTTCTTGCTCTTAATATTAATATCTGGTGGCTTCTCGTAAATAAACGTGAACTAATTTGGAGCCGACCAGCCAAGAGAGACAAATCCACGTTTAAATCTTTTGGTTTCAGTTTCTAACATCAATGTGGCAAAAATAGCCAACCAAAATCTGAGGTCAAAATGTAAAAGAAAGAAGTTTTTGGTCTACCAAATCATGAGGATACTTTACAGTTAAATGAATGAGAGATCACTTCATTTTAGCTCAAAACATGAAGAACTGTGAAAGCTAGTTACCTGTTAAGGACACTTTCTCTGTCTGCAAGCCTGCTTTTGATTTTAGTTGTTAAGAAGTCCAAAAACACACTCCAAATGTCCAAACAGGCAAAGTATCCCTCATGTGTTGGCTGAAAATTCAATAGTAAAAAAAGTTTGCATGAGTTTTTATTTTGTAATGCTTTTAACAAATAACGGTTAGAAACTTTTACCTGGTTGAAGGTGTATTTAAAAAGCAGGGCAAGAAACTCTACAACGGGAAACTGAGGACTTGACTCGATCCTCCTCAAGTGAACGCTAACAAACAGGCGCAGGAAATCGGTGAACTTTTCCAAGTAACTGCAATCAGACGGAGAAAAAAAAAACAAACAAAAAACAAATGTTAGATCAGGTTACCCAACCATTAATGACAGTTAAAATCAGCCTGAAGCTCAGAATCACCCGTATTTAGCTAGATAACAAACCATGAGGGAAGGAAGCACGTTTGTGCGGGAACTTGGGTCGGCGAGGGCGCCTTCGTGTTGCAGAGCAACAGTGCTAACCACCATGCAGCCTCAGAAACAAGTCAATACTTTTAAAGTTCGAAGAAAACAAGGGTTATAAACTTTATGTTTCCTAAACAACATCGTCTTGAATTAGGTTACAACAGAGCAGCAAATTTCCACTTTTTAAATGACTATAGAATAAAGATTACATAAAAAAACAAAAACAATCTAAAAATGTACTATTGGATCACTCATTTATGTCCCGGCATGGATGAAATGTGTTTGAACAAACTTGAAAAAGCAGGAAACTTGAGAAAAACCGATGAAAGCATGACACAGCAGTTTCTGAACAACCCAATTTGTTTGAAACCTTTCCATGAATTATTTCAATCCCGTCTTGCAACAAATGCTTTAATCCTAAACTGATGCAGCGAGGAGCTTCTTACTTTTGACAACCACGAAGGGAGAGGCATCATGTGTTTTTGGAAGGGATATTTCCTCCTTTCACAAAGGTCAAATCACAAGTTTACATCATGAAAACAATCTACTGAAATTCCTAAAATTGGGTTCAAACCGTCCAACACATTAGAAACCATTTAAACAGAAAGGAAGTTGGAAAAATAATAAAAGATTGCAATTCGTCACTTGAGAAAGGATGGTTCAGGGAACAGAGATAAATTTCCACAGAAAAAAAAAAAAGAGTGCAGACTGAGCAGCGGCTTTAAGCTCTCATCATGAAAACAAGATTTTTTTTTTCCAAAATTGTAGTGAAGGATGATCCAGCCAAAAATGAAGAATTTAGGAGTGCATAAGCTGCAGTATGCTAAGTGGCTATTTCAAAGAATAGAATGTAGCTTCTTCATTTGCAGTTCATGGACCGATCTGTACCTCTCATCCAGTTCCTGCAGTCGACTCTTGACCGAGTGAGCGTTATTCTCCCGCGTCAGCCTTTGCAGAAGAAAAAATGTCTGCTGGAACATTCGCAGCAGATACTCCTCAAAATCCATTGGCACGCAGTTCTTTGACACCAGTTCGTTGATGCAAGTCATGGCGAGCACGCCGAGCCGAGCGCGGTCCACTTTAGTGCTCCCGCTCTGTTGTCCGTTTAGCCCTTGTCCGTTTGATGTAGGGGGCACCGTCCCGGAATTGAGCGGCCCGTTGGAGGAGGTGGAGATAAAAGGTCCCGTCTTGGCTTTCGTCCGTAAGTCACAGCCAAAACGTGCGAAATGGAAAATGGATGCCAGCAGCGTCGGGGTAATACTTGTGGAAAGAGGGATCCAGCTGAACAGGTGAGCCAGACACTCCAAAACGAGACAGCAGAGCTGATGGCCGTCGTTGTCCAAAGCCGCCATTGGCTGACAGAGCAACTTCGAGTACTGGCTGCCCTGAAACAAACTGCCCAGCAACTCCACTGAAAGATAGAAAATATATGATATAAATAATAATATATACGCCTCAGGTATTAAAGGGTTAACAAGAACAACTCACGCACCACTCTCGCCAGAGGTGGGTGAAGGAGGCGGTGTTGACGCGATGACACTGTGTTTGTCCCAGTAGGTCTCAAGGATACCTGCAAAATATGAAGAATACAGAGACATAAAAATAACAAGTTGTATTACCTGCGATAATGCTAGTGTGAATGTTTTTTTACGGAAAGTGAAGATGCTAAAGCTTTTTTTGGCTGAAAACGATGACGCAATTTACTTTAATTGCTATGGGGTTTGTTCAAAATGCAAAAGTTAATTGCAAAATGACTGGAAATTTTGCTAAAGTACTATGAAAGAGCGCTGAAGTTGACCTACATTTCTGAAAAATTTGTAGTAAAATTGCTTAAAAATCCATAATACATGCCAAATGTCGCAAAAATATTTAGTGTGTTGGTTAAATATGAACTACAAATTAGCATAAAAGAAGAAGAAGAGGAAAAAAAAAAAAAAAAAAATCAGCAGATGCCAAATTAGCCAAAAAAGCTACGACATTGCTTAAATACTAGCTAAACTCCAAAAAAGTCTAACATTTATTGTAACTAAAATAGTCAATAATGTTGGCCTGTTGCTAAAAAAGAAGCTAAACTCTAAATTAGCCTATAAAACTTCAGTAGATAACAAATTAGCCAAAAATGTTATCATGTTGCTTAAATACTAGCGAAACTCCAAAATAGCCTAAAATTTCTCAGTAAACTAAATTAGTTAATAGTGTTAGCATGTTGCTAAAATAGAAGCTAAACTGTAAATGAGCCTATGAAAACCTTAGTCGACAACAAATTAGCCAAAAACGTTAGCATGTTGCTAAAATATTAGGTAAACTCAATTTTGGGGGAAAATTACTATAAAAGAATAAAACATAACTCGTGATTATATTTAAAGGCTTGATGCTAATTTACTTCAAATTTTGAAATTTGAAGACTTTCTCATTCATTTCCTATGGTGCATATTTTTGGCTCAATATTTCAAAAACTATGAGGTCTATGAATACCAAAAATACAAGCAGTAATATCCTGAACAAGCTGAACATTTTGATACCAAGATTGCTGAAATTGTGATTTACGTCCAGAAAAACGTACAGAAAGGAGCAAGAAAATCCCTGTAGTGTGAACGCTTACTAAGCATTCACACAATAATCCTAGTATTTTATTTAATGTTCCTCAGTAGTCGTCACCTGTTAGCAGCCCCAGCACAGTTGGCACCTGCTCCAGCAACAGTTTCCGCAGCTCCTCTTTCCTGGCAACACACAGGTCTTCTCGAGGACATGCAAGCTCCTCTGACGTTGTCTTTAACATCACCAACCCCAATGGAGCCAAAGCTGGAGTCTGGATCAACTGGGGGGGTCATAGATTTATTTTACACACTCAAAAACACAAAAACGAATTCTGCTAGTTGACTAAATCAGATTCAGACATTCAGAAGAACAGAATGCAGCTCTCTGGAGTTCTTGATAAAAGTTTTAAGGGAACACTTTAGGTTTCTTAGAAAAACCTTCAAGTAAGGTCTTTGCACAATCCTGCAGAGATAATACAGGTATGTGCTTGCAGCTTTAATAACCTCAAATATTTAGGTGAGAATGCTGTGAAGGCCTGCTTCTTCCTACTCGTTTCCAGCACATTGTTACCCATTTTCATTACTTTTGTAGATAAAAATCCCAAACCTATAGTTTTGGTATACAAAAAACAAACAACTGAATAAATTCAGAAGAATAACATTTGTAAATAAGTGTGCATTAACCAAACTCAACCTATTTTACCAATATCTAAACTTCATGTGTGGAAATGGTTTTAAAAAGTATTAGCATACAAAACAAGGCTAATGCATGGTCATACTCGCCAAAAGACTAATAAGAAAAAAATTGTGAACTCAAAAGGGAATTTAGAAAGATTTCTAGGCACCATCACAGAGGTAGTAGTTTGAAGGTCAACAGCTCTATAGTGATGTTCACATCGCGTTCAGGAGACCACTTCTAATGAAAACTATGTAAATAAGCATTTTCTGGCTTCCACTTTTCGCTACAGAAGTTTCTACAACGTGCACTCCGAGTTAAACCAGGTTGAACTTTGACCAATCAGGGACTCTGACTTGGTAGTGACATATGGATGAAGGACCTTTTCAGTTCTAACAGTTTGAAACTTGATCAGGAAGGAGAAATTAATAATTGCAGTTTGTAATTAAATGAAATCAAGTCTTTCAGGAGTTAAAATAGGGCTGTGAAAGAAAAAGCCTGGGGCAAAATTTGCAAATGTTTCGACATTTCACACCAAAACTCTTCCAACCGTAGGAGACGGACATCCACTAGTAAAATAGTAGAAAAAGAAGAAAAATTCCTCCCTGCTTGTCCATCGTGGACACCATGGGTTAAATGCATGGTGTGAACATAAAACAACCAAGCAAGTAAATAATACAATAACCAACATATCATTAGCCACTTTCTTGTAGCTGTTGTCCAACTCTTCCTGCTCTTTTTGCTGCCGGTTAGCATTTCATTACAGTCAGTTTTCACAAAAAGTTTTGTGACAGCTGTGAGGAGAAGCTGAATTCTTGTGTCCATGAGGGTGCCATTTTATAAAAACAAAGATTAATTTTATCGACTAAATACAGAAAACTATGTTAAACTATTGCCTCGTTTCCTCTGAGCAGTCTGGACCGGACCTCTCCTGGTCAGTTTAGAACGGTCAGGGCAATTCAAGAGATCGTTTCCATTGTGTTGGACCATCAAGGTGCATGAAGAGTGTAGACCGATGATGTTCGCCATAGCTGTGCAACTACAGCAAAAGGTAATGACAAAAACAATGGAGGTCATGCGTCAGCTCCTTTTTTTCATATTTGGGTTCTGGTATTTTGTATATGCAAAGAATTTAATACCATTTGCAAGAAGATTGTGGGAGGCCAAGAAGAATACAACCTGGTCGGACACAAAGGTCGTAATACCTTTCAGCCAATCAATGGATTTCATCGTGTGACTACAGTAGCTACGCCCTAACTGGTCCATTCCATTTTTCTATGGACCTACAACCAACGGGGGACCAAAAATAGTACAAATCGGTCCTGCTCAACTGGTCCATTTTATAATAGAAGGGCTCAAAGTACCGGTCTGGTCCGGACCGCTCAGTGGAAATGAGGAATATGTTATAAAAGTAGAAGAAACCATCAGGAACAGTCAGCATGTCAACGAGCTATAAACTGGTACAAATATGATTTAAAGTAACAAACTCAAAGACTTTGAATTAAATAAACACAAAATATTGAGGATAGAAAATATATTTTCTTAACAGCAAAACTGCAAAGCAGGCAGGAAGGCAGATCTTACGTTTTCAAGTAGAAAAAACACCGGCAGGACTTACCTGAAGCGTGTTCGAGAAGAAATCATGGTAGAACATCGGCCAGTCCTGACGACCAATGTCCACGATGACTTTACACAGTTTGTTACGGATAAAATAGGGCACATTTTTGTGTTGAGCAAGCAGAAGTTTGGGCAGACAGCTGCGGATCTCCATCTTATCTTGAGAAGCTAAACCAATCCACATTTTGTTCACCAGATTCTAAAATAAAAACAAAAAAAAACATGTTTAAACAAATCTATAAGCAAAATTGTATTTTCTGTCTTTCATTTATTTGTTTTAATAATACACTGCACTGAAAAAATGAACAATCAATAAGTTATAATACTAATAAGGTATTTTTCTGTTGTATTTCTACTGCAAACACAGCACTAAATGTTGGTTGAAACAATGGTTAAAGAACCAGCTTCCTTAAGCTGAGAAAAAGAGGTAAAATAAAGAGCGGAAACACACACGAAACATCTCCTTCAGCACTTCCTGTGCGTTCTCTGAGCATAAAAGGACTTTGATCTTAAACCTGCGATCCTCAGAACTTACCTCAAATACTGTGAGGCTGTACATCATCACATACTCATTTCGAGTGTTGGAGAGGAAGAACAAGCAGTGGTGCCATGCTCCCGCCTGTTGTGCAAAGTTATTCAGCAACTCTTCTGCAGAGAAAAGGAAGCAGACACGATCTTAGACAGAAGTGCACGACACCATGGAGCCAAAGTAAAGAGTCACAAGGCAGGAAGTGCACATAAAATGTTATTTGATATTATATGATTTAGGAAAGATAAACTTATTTTATAGACCACGTCCTGTAAAAACTGTGCAATGCTTGAGCTTCAATGCTTCTAAATTAGACAAAAATATGTCACTTCAACCATTTAACATCTAAAATAATAAGTGGAATTCAATGTTGTGTTAAATAAAAATACAATCTGATTAAAAAAAACAGTACACAAGTGTGTTTTTTTTTTCTTTTATTTGTTAAAGATAGTGAAATAACTTGCAGGAAATGAGGAGGAAGTGACACAAAACGTGTCTCTTATCTGTGGGAGGGGGATTTGTTGAAAATATGTTTTAATTCGCTATACATCACTATATATGTGCGCCAGATTTATGCGTTTTCTGCCTAAAACTGCCTACTGTCTGCAGTATTCATGCAGCCTTGAGCACAACTAATCACAAAAATCACATGAGCACAACGCTCTGTAAGGAGAGAACAGTGTTAGGTTGTGAAGCAGCCCTGAGACTATCACATGATCTTTTGGCCCACCTTTAATTTCAGCCTTTAAGAATCATTTATCATCGACACCGTCTGTGAGATTATTTCAAAGGCTGCCTATTTATACATTTTCACAATCAAAAAAAGCTTTGAATCAATCTGTTGCTTCCGGTGTGTATGAATGCGATTTTATTTTAAAAAACACTTACCAATTTCTCTTTTCCGCTCATTAGTTGTGCAGCTGTGAAAGAACTCAGTCATCAGGTTCTCTAACGCGCGCAGTGATGCTTCCTCCGAAGCCTAATTGAGAATAAGAGAACATTTTCAGAACAGGTTAAATAATACTCATCAGATGACAAAAGTATATATAAAAACTGATTATTTTAATGTAAAATCTAAGAAGAAACTTCTTTCTTGTGCACAACAATCGTTATTTTTATCATAAACACCTTCAGGAAGACATGCTGGATTGTCAACATGTCCACACTTGCTCATCTCATCGTCCATTGTTGGCACTGTGTGAATGATTGATGTTTTTGTGAACTGTTTACCAAAGCTGCATATTAGAAGTTCAACAGTTTAAAGCTGCCATCAGGCTTTTTATAGCATGTAGGAAGATGGGCCTTGTCTTGCCAAAGTGAGATGGAGGGGGGGACTGCGAAGGGAAGGCAGATCCAAATTCCTCAAATAAGACACAACTTGCCAAGGCTCTTCACGACTCTAAAGAAAATGTTTGGCTTTGTAAGATGGGCGTCTGGAGTTTGTAGTATGACACAGCACAATGGCCTGCAGAATTCAAGGAAAAAACACCTGGTCTAAAACCGTTATGACATGAAGCCATGAAGATCCACATGGTATCTACCAGAAGCTGCACCCAGATTTGATTATTTTTTATCATGTTTTCGAGATCGGAATGGGGAAATCAAACCCAAAGTTGTGATCAAAGCAATCTAGTAAACAGAAACCATCAACAAAAGGCAGGATTTATGATACGTACCATGATCCGTTGACTCAGACGCTTTTCTTCGGTTACTTAGTCGCTGATTAGTTTCCTTAATAAGCCAACATTAGTTACGCTGCAAGCCAATTTTGCAGCTAACGTTAGCTCATGTGTTCCTGGCTAACGAAACCGCAGAGACGGTTCATACTGGTCCGCCCGACTGTTTAGCTCCACAAATGAGTATTGCTGTCAATTTAAAATCCTAACTTCCTCTGTATTAAAAAAAAAATACAACGCGTCTTCAGTTACCGGCTAAACATTGAGTCGATCTCAATTTGATGTTAGCAACGTTGCCATTTATCGCCGAACACATGAACCATTACCTTGTCATCTACATGGACGTGCATTTGTGAAAAATTCGAACCAAATTGGAATCTTGCATCGGGTAAACTGTGCATCATTATTCAGCTTTCAGTGTCAGCCATTTCGAAGCTAAATGATCCAGTTGCTAGCGCCGCAGCGGATGGCTAACAAGCTAGCTGTTCTAGAAGGATGAACGCAGAATTTCGTTAGCTAGGTGGCAACCGTAGGCATGACTGTGGCTGTTCAGAATGTGCCCTCAGCGTTTATAAGTTAAAAGCGGAAACATACACAGTGCCATGGTTACAATTACAAAAAATATATAGTAAAAACGACAAATTATACTCTACGCGCTTGTTCCTGTTTTTCTTCTTTTCAAAGCTTTTGGGCGGCTCAAGTCGGTAGCTAGCTGCAGGTTAGGGTCTGCTTCGCAACTTCCTCTTATGACATAATCCAACCCCCAGCTGGAACGTCACGTCAGGTTCTGTAAAAAAGCACGCCAGTGTTGGTTTTAAATACATTTAATAATGTTGTAGTCATGTTTTAAAAATCAAAATGATGTGTGAAAACTATTAAAACACGTTAAAGGGAATAGCTTAGGCACGGGGCCACACAATTAACACTACAATTCAGAAAATACACAATTACTTTTTGTAATACAATATTTTAAAAAGTATTATTTACTTTAAAGGTACATGAAATAAGCAGTTTTGACTTTTATTTTTAATTGTTTATTCATACCCAGTGTAATATTTTGAAAGTCTAAAACAGGAAGTGGATATTATCAATCCATGGAGGTCTATTTATATCACACAAGGAAAGCGGAATTCTAATAATAGTAAAATACAGTGTTGAAAATAATTTTATCATCTTTGAGGATATTTAATAATTTTAACAAACACGTGTAAAAACTGAGGTAAAATGACAGATAGCACCCATCAACCACAAAGCCTAAATTGCTCTTAAAGTATTTCATGCAAAATACTTTTCCAATTTTTTAAAATTTCAATAATAATTCCTACTTTATTTAAAAAAAACTGCAGAAAATAAATCAATACGTTATAAATTCCTAACAATCATCAACTGAACGAGTTTATGGGCAGAGTAAGACAAAACAACAAGGTTGTTTTAATTTAATTGAAAACGCGTTTACCTCTATGGCAGCACTACAAATTAGTCATTTCTAATCCTGACTATCTTCCGCCCACAAGATGCTACTGAATTAACTCCTTTTGGTATGTACGGAGGATATTTGGGGCTTTTCAATGGTACCAAATATGAAGGGGTAGGGCTTTGAGAATTGTTTTTATGGTGGATTTTAAAACATTTTGAATATTTTCCCCCCTCTGGTAGTCAGGATAAGTTAGATAAAACTCCTAAATCGGTATAGAATGGTTCAAATAGCTTTAAAAACTGTTTAGTTTAATTAAGTGCAAAGCAAAGTAACATGTAATAAATGAGTTAAAGATACCATCAGTAAATGAAAAATATTTTTAAAGGTAAAAGTCTTTAAAAAGATTGTATAGCAGGTGATCTCTTTAGACCTGTTTAGTTCTGTGCTAATGATATTTAAAAGCCGCTAGAACACGCCATCGGTTTTTTTTTAGTTCTTAGGAAATCCCTTTGCATCACTGTGCTCTTCACAAAAAAAGTAATTCTATCTTCGTTCCATTGCTGCAATGGCTTGAGAGGTGATCCATTCTTACATTCTAACCGCATTCAGTCAGCCCAAAATAACCCCAAACGTCATTATCTTTTACAAGAATTGGCATGGTCTTTAGAAACTGACAGATGTTCAAAGATGACCACTGTCACAAAGGTAAAACATGAGTTAACAAGATCGCTGTCACTTAGTTTGAGTCTATAACTTGGATTTTTGTGTGTTAGTGGTATCTGTTATCTGCCAAAGCAGAATATTTCAACAAAAACATCTTTTCTGTTGAAAAATGACATGAGATCTGTCTGAAAAAAAATAGTTTTAAATGCAAAAAACACCTTCAGGATATTGTGCAGAATCACAGAAATTTTAATGGAAGTGAAAAAAAAAACTAACTTAGTGTTGGCTTAGAAATAGACCAAAATACAACCCAGGTTTGCACAATTTTAATAACACAACAACAGTTTCACAACAGTTTGAATCGTGTTGCAACAAAATACAATGTGAGGTTGGGTTGCTATGAAATGTTTCGAATTGTTAAAAGTTAGCTCTAAATGGCTAAAACTTTGCCTTTTTTATTACAAAAGTCATTGGTATTTCTTTCAAAATACAAATAACTCAGAAATTCAAGTCCACCTAATAATGCAAGTTAGAGTTACACATATTCTTCTGTTAAAAGAACGAATTACAAACGAATAATTAAGAACGAATAATATTAATAATTAGATTGGTGAGGTTGATTTTGTTTTGGTTGGGAAGTTAAACAACTCAATTTTTTGTGTTCATCTTCCAAAACTATGATAAGTAAAGTATGCATTTTCAGGCTAACTTTACAAATTTTAGTTATCGTAAATATTTATAATAATATTCAGTCTTTAGATGAAACATTTTCTGTGAAGCCTTAAGGTGAAAGTTACTTATATTCCAGTTCCAACCAGGCAAAATAAATATTTTTTTCACGAATAACTCATTGTACCGTGTCCACATGTTGCTGACTTTTTTCTAAGAGTCTTTGTTTTTGAGCTTGCATGCTGTACGCCCATGCTCTGTCCACACCATGCCCCTCAATCCTGCAGGGCTGCCAGTCTGGGAAAGGAAATCGACCAGCTACCACCAAGGCGTCATCTGGAAGCTCGGCCTGCAGTTTCTCCTGCAACAATGAGAGCTAGAAAGTACAAAATGATAAGTTGCTGCACAGCCCCTGAAATTCACAAAAATAGTGATGTTACCAAAAACCAACACTGATAATAACTGACAAAGTTTTACAATTAAATATCAACATCTTACTAGTCACATAACATCCAATCATACATCTAAGTTTTATTAAAAATCATTTTGAAACCAAAAATAAAATATTTATGTATAGGCCAGAAAATATGCTAAATATTCTTACAGCTTTTAATGTCAGCCAAATTAAGATTTACATATTTATTCATACAATACTGTTTTGTTTTTCTGTAAAAGAAAAACTCACAGAATTTCACATTTTATTTAGGGCAACACAGAGATTAATTTAACCAGTGATGGAACTAAAATTTAAAGGATAAATACAAAACAAACAATGCTAATAATAATTATTGTTATTGCACACAAAAACAAAGTATATATTTTTTTTTTTTAAAGATCGGAATATACAATGTATTACTTTTTATAATTGCACTCACTTATTACAATACTCACCACACTTGGAGCCAAAAAAACTGTAACATTCTTGCATTTTGTCAAATCCACCTGCAAAAATAAACAAATAAATAACTACACCAAAAGCTTTAAGATGTATTGCTAGTTGTTTGTTTTGTTACAGATGACACTAATACAACCATCCTCGTGTAAAAGAAATTATTTTCTTTTCATAACATCTTAACACACTTTTGTTTTTACTATATTTTATTACCACGTATGTTTAGTGTTATTTTTTTGCTTGGTCTCCACCTAGCAGTCTCACATGGCATGTGGTCAGGATTATTACAGATGACCAGAAAATGAAGTAGAAAGTAGGACATTTGATGATGTTTACAAATACAAACTTGGTGTAAAGTAGCTGAACTTGGCCAAAATATTTCTTTACTAAAAGTTTGGATCAGGAGTTTACAACATGACTGTCATATTTTTGTTTTGTTTCTCCTTTTTCTATTAAACAAGGCAAATCTTAGAAGCAAAATATATATATAGTCACATTGTTTTGTTTTTTGCTTATAACAGCTAGAATGAACAAGATTCTGATGTAATTATGAAA
>NC_050519.1:14753807-14754324 GCF_002922805.2 Oryzias melastigma | reverse complement strand
CTTTAAGATGTATTGCTAGTTTGTTTTGTTACAGATTACACTAATACAGCCATACTATATATATATAGTCACATTGTTTTGTTTTTTGCTTATAACAGCTAGAATGAATTAGATTCTGATGTAATTATGAAAAAAAAAGAACAATAAAGGTCAAACCTTCCATAGATCTTCTCGCCGATAGGTTACTTTTCCATGATAACCTAATCTCCAGGCATGAAAACGGGCCAAAGAAATGAGCCAGGGGTTGAGCTCATAACCAACAGCTGGGCTGAAACCATGCCTATGAGCTTCTAGGACCTAAAAGGTTTAAAGTGGTAATCAGTGCAGGATATGAATATTCATCATCATCCTCTCTCCTTGATCTAAGTTCAGCTTTTGACATGGTTTTCCAAACTCTTCCTTTTACTTCATCCAGCTCAAAATCTTAAGGTTTCATGCTTCTCCTTTCATTCCAGGTGTTCCCCAAGGCTCTGTACTGGAGCATCTTCTTTTTCACCACATATATCCCCTATATTGG
>NC_050519.1:14749427-14753802 GCF_002922805.2 Oryzias melastigma | reverse complement strand
TTTATTTTGATTTTTTTTTTGTTTTTTTTTTGGCATTTCTAAGACAGGTCTTCAGCAAAACCAGCTCCTCGCTTCACATTACGTCCCGACTGCTTTCTAGAGATTTGATCCTGTTTTTTTTAAATCAAATATTAATTAAAATGAACTATTTCTGTTACACAAATGCAAACATTTCTCTTTAAATATTGACAACTATGTACTTACAATACGCCCATCACCAGATCCCAAATCCACAAGGTTTCCTTTTCGACCTCTCAGCAAAGTCATCACATTCTGCACTTGGTTTTTGCTGGCAGGAATGTAGGGAACCTGGGGGACATTTTTTACTGTGAACCTCTTTTTTCATTTTTTTTTAGGTAATAATATGATCACAATTTAACAAAAATAAATAGAAGAACTTAAAGCACACCTGCAGTTTAAGCGGTACTTTTCGGAAACCTGGCTGAAGGATTCCCACCCACATTGCATATACGGCCAACCCAGTGCCGACAGCGATCTGAGCGACACCCCAACCTCCGATCTGCCCCTCTTTGATCTGAGCCAAGACCTCCTCTGGTGTGTCATCGTCCATTCCGGGATCACCCGTAAAGCACCGTGCGTCTATACGCACTCTATTAACATTAATTAATGAGGAACATTTGCTAACTTGTGTTTCCAGAAATTAAACTTCGCAACTATTTAGAATTCAACATAATTGACAAGAATTTCCTTTTTATAATCAATACCTCCGATATTAAGTTGTTGATATCCGTAGAAACATGGGTAATTTGTTTTCAACATGTCATTATGATGCCTGACTTAAAAAGGGCACTCTTAAAAAAATTTAAAACTATTAGTTTGCCAAAACATGTTTTTTCTCCGTGTAAACGTAACTGAACGCTTAACTTTTATGATGACCCGTGAGCGGAGGCGGAATCATTAAGCTGAAACACCAGTCCGTCCACGAAAAAGGGCCGGACAAATAACAAAGGTTCCGGAACGGTAATTAAAAAAAGTTGAAATAATTAAGTTAGCGTTTAAATATGTGAATTTATGATAAAAAAAAAAGTATGTACCCAACAATAAATGTATTTTTAAATAATTCTAGGTATTTACAATTCGATGCAAATAGTTTTTTTCTCACTGATTTTCACAAAAAATTACAAATCTTTGTTTTTATATTTATCTAATCAAATTTATTGCAATTTTATTCAAAATTAAATACAAATTGAAAACGTATAAACAATACAAAAGTTTAAAATTTTTAACAAAACTTTTAAAATATGGGTCAAACAACAACACAGCAGATAAACTAGTTTCATCTGCTGATAAGTTTTTAATGAATTCAGGACAGCTAAGCTGTCAACTATGAACTGTCTCCGTCATCACTAATGATCCCACGCAAGTTGGTCCATTCTGATATTTTTTTGCGTTCTCTGGAAGTCTGGTTTTCCCGATCACTGCCGGAGCTGGAGTTGAGAGTGCGCTGATAAGCAGACGATGGGGATCCATTAGATTCCATCCTTGCTGAAATTCCTCTGCGTTTAGGTCGTCCTGAAAGGTAACCGGGTAAGGTGGTTAGGATAACTAAAACAACATGCAAAAACCACAGAATTTGCTAAACCCCAAACAAGAAAGTTACCCCATTATTTGAATGTGCAGATAAACATTTATTAGTTTGTCTATTCTGTAAAAAATTATCATGAACACAAATACCTTGTGTGGTGATAATGTTCCCAACATCAAGCTCAGCCACTTCCTGAGCTTCCTCCCTTTTCATTCTTATTTTTTTACACTTCTCAATGGATGGATTACCTATAATAAAGGGAAAAAAAACAAAAATCACTTTGATTACTTGTTTATACAGTATGTCAGCACATAAAAATAAACTATGACTTATCTAAAAACAATGCAGGTCTTGGAAATGCTTAAGAAAAAGAGGATAAGATAAGGAGAGGGTTTGATGAAAGAGTAAACTTGTCATAACAGACCTTGGACACCAAGATCTTCCAGTTCCTTCTTTAGCACAGCCACTTTAGCTTTGATCGATTTACAACCTTCCAGCATCTTCTTGTAATTTTTCCTCACGCCACACAGAGAGATGTAGCGTTTGAGTCTTACGATTGCTTTCTCGCTGTCCGGCTGGAATGTGAGAAGACAGAGATATTTTTAGAGGAGAAGCTGCAGGGCTTAAAGACACACTCTGATCATCTTTTATCCATTTCTAAAGTCTCCCCAGTGGTGTTTAAATTATGATTATGACTTTTTTTAAGCCAATATAAAAAAAATCTGTGTAGTCTTCTAAAATGTATAGTTTCTGCAGAGTGCCAGTTGTTCTTTAGAAATTTGCTCTTTTTATGCTCTTTTACCAGAGGAATTTTTCCACTCTGTCCCGATTCACAATGATTTGAATAAATAAATACTCAGAAATACAGTTTTAAGTTTAATCATCCTTATAAACGTCCTCCATCATCAGAAAAATACCACAAGAACTAGTCTCCAAACTCCTTGATCCTTATACTTATGCTGTAAAAACTTCTTTTAGCCAAACGTTTTGAGGGTTTTGCTTCCAAGACTTCAGTTGGAGGAGAATCAATCACTTTATTTATAGAGCTCTTTTAACCAACTTTGCTGTTAAACACAAGGTGCTAAACAAAAAATATGGAGCTATTTTGGGGGCCATAAATATTTTAAACCAAAATAAAACATTTTGAAAAAAATTTGGTGTTTTTTTGCCACAAAAAAAAAAGTAAAGTGTCCAAAACAACAAAAAAAATGTTAAAATCTGAGTTTTTCCTTCAACATCAAAACTCACCTTTTGGCTTCTGCTGGTCTCATCCCTCTTTATTGTTTTTTTCTTCTCATCTTTTGTCTTTTTTTCGTGATCCTTCTCTTCCTCCAAGGAAGGAGGTGAGGATGAATCGGAGTCTGACCCGTTATCTCTTTTGTTTTCCAAAACTTTCCCTTCTAAGAGACCCAACACAAGAACACAGATAATCTTGTTACCAAAAAATGACAAAATAAAATAGTTAAATATATGTACCATGGATAAAGGTTTGAATATTTACTGTTTTTAGATGACACCCTGCCATTGCTTGCGTCACTCTTTTCAGAACTGCTCTCTGCATCACTTTCAGATGTCTTCTTTCCACCGTTTGCATTTTTTATTTCTCCATTTTTAGCATTTGCTTTGATCTTCAGCTTTTGCTCAGGACTACTGCAAACACTTTCATTAGATTTGCTCTTGGACTCGTTCATTTCGTCATCCGAAGAGTCGTCCCTCACAGGCTCCTCTTTACACTCCGGATTTCTCTTCGGATCAGATTTTTTAACTTCATGATTTTCACCTTCAGACGATGATTTTGACTGCCGTTCATCTTCACTTCCAGTTTTATCCTCAGACTCTGAACACACAGATAGGAAACATTTTATGGCTTAACAGGCTACAACTAAAGGGAGAATAAATAGCCTACCCGACGCTGAAGAAGCAGATCGTCTCTTCTTTGCTCTGGATTCATTTTCTTCTTCACTTTCCTCCTCCTCCTGCTGCTTTTCCCTCTTCCTTTTAATGTGAGGCTCCTCGACCTCACAATCACTTTCATCATCCTCACTGTCCTAATTAGAATATCAATATTTCATTAAGGTTTTTTAAAATAAAAAACAATTTGTTAAATCAGGTTAAAAATAAGAAACAGAACACTGTTTTCTGTGTGTCTTAAAGTCTTCTTCAATGAAGAACTCTTATCAGGGATGTGTTATTTTACTAAAACTAAAACATTTTTACAATCTTTACATTTTTTACAGGTTAAAACACAATTTTAGGCTTTGAAGGTTTATTAAAACAGGACAAATTCCAAAATAAAATGAGGCAAGTTCTTGAAAACCATCGTCCATTATATAAGCATTACAGTTTACCTGCATGTTTGCAAGCTCCTCTTCAACCACCTGCTTCATCACCGCCTTCGCTTCAGGACTTAGTGACTCGCGGCCCACATGGACCAGATATTGTTTTTTTAAAAGCCCCAAAGTCAGTTTGCTGCCAAATAAAAAAGCCAAAAACATACAAATATTTTTGCTTGTATTACTTTGAAACTGAAACTTACAAAGAAAAATGACGAACTTGACAGATGACTCCAGTCCAGAGCTAGCCAAAACAAACTAGTTGGCGTTTTAAAACTAGCGATCTAAACCATTCATTTTTTTCAAGAGAGTGAGCAATTATCGAGGTTTTTATCTTTACCTTAAGTCTGGTTCATCCCTTAATTGACGACGCACAAATTTGCGGATCCCCGCTCTTTCTTTTTCAGACGACATCGCTAAAGAAAACACAAACAAGCTTTATTTTTTTCGCGGCAACGGCTTGGACCGGAAAACGGAAGTGACGCAGCAAAGGCCC
>NC_050519.1:14734061-14749343 GCF_002922805.2 Oryzias melastigma | reverse complement strand
ATGTAAAAACTCTTCTATAATTTCAAGCCGTGTTTTGTTCTGTAGTTGTTCAAAAAATAATATATATATATATATAAAACGTTGTAAAAATTAAACTAAACAGAAAATTTAATTCATGGAATAATCTTGTATTATTTAAGACAAAAATACACATTTTTGTCGATTTTAAAATATTTAATAAATTAAGAAACAAATAGAACTATTCAACATTCATATTTAATGAATGTGTCTATTTTTCTAGTTACAAATAGGAGTTACAATGTCAAGAAGACAGCTACTTCTTTTAACTGTATCTGCTTAGGTTATACATATATGGCTTGATAGTTTAAATTGGTTTGATATATTGTGTTTCATATATTTTGCCTCATTTCTTTATTTGTAATGCTTGAATAAACGTTTTGCTTCACATGCCAGAAAAAAAAATAGATCAAATGCATATTTCCTTTAATAAATCTGAATTAGACCACAGAAACCAGTATGAATATCAACGACAAAAAAGAAGTGGATTTCAAAAGCATTTTATTTTCAACATTTTCATGGCTATGGGACGGAAGTACCATTAGTGCATATTTCAAAGTATTGTGTGGTAAAGAGCTCAACACGTATTGCTCTCTTTCAATGCTGTTTTTTTCCTTTTTCACAATTTAGAGTGCTTAAGCTTACATATAAGTCATCAGCAAACAATTGAAATGAAGTACCTCCTCACCCTGAGGAAAAAAGAAAATTCAGTCAACATTAACTAAACTAACTGGAAATAATTTCTCTGAATTTGTGAAAGACACAGCAAGAGTGGCAGACCATGGCTCAGAATAACATAAATAAATCGTCACAGTTATTCTTAAACAATAGAGGAAGTTTGCACTTCATTAATCCAAAGGAGTAAATTTAAAATCTGATCTTTGCTCAAGAGTGCATTTATCATCCCAAAACTGAAATTCATTTCAACACCAGTTAACACAAAGATTGCCTTTAATACAAAAGTTAAATATCAATAAATTAGGTTCATAAATTAATAAGACATCTTGAAACAGAAGCTGCAATATTTTAAATAAAGAAAAAAACTGAGCTGCTCAACAGTCTCATTCATTGAAAGTCGGACAAAAACCTTTTGTTTCCAGTGTTACCAAGTCAAGACTTGATCATATCAACCTCTGTCTCCATCTGCTCCCCAGTACCTTCATTTTTAAACACAAAAGAAATCAGAGATTTGACAACCTGTATAAACTGATGGCGTTTCCTACAAATGAAAGACATAGGAGGCTCCCAGTGCAGACCACGAACTTCCTCATAAAAGTAGATGAGCAGGGTTTAAGTTGGATTATGGCGCTCACTCGGTTACAGATGAGAAGTCCCTAATAAAACGCATGACAGGATCGGTCACAGTTTTTCCCCTCAAAATCAAAGTATTTACATAGATAGGTTTTTTCTTGTAAACATTTCCAGACACTAACCTCTGCTGCAATCAGTCATTCACCGAGACCTTTCAAGTGTGTTTGAACACTTGAGGAGTAAATACCGAGCGGTTATTACTATCATGGCAATTCCTTTCATTCTGCAAGCGTTCCAAAAAAAAAAGTGAAATATAAAGCAACTAAACAGGCTTCCATCAGTCCTTATATACAGTTTGCTGACCGTGTCCCCTTTCGTCATGCATTATGTGCCGCCGGACATGGATCCGCCTCACTCGTCTGTCGCCGCCGCTTGCACCTTCTTCTTCTGACTGTCCTGCTCCGAGTGATGAACCGGAGCCCCGTGAATCTAAAAGGTGCAAACCCCCCGGCCCGGCTCTTCTGTTATTCTCATAGATGAGGATGTTGAGCGTTTCTTCGAATATCCGAGCCTCAGGAAATTCAACCTACAAAATAAAACAGTAGAACACCTTTCGTTTAGGGTTTATCTTTCAAACTTGGCCTATGAAAAGACAGGATAGAGCCCAACACAACAACTCATTTATGTTAACTATGTGTGCCGTTTACTTTGGTCTGCTTTTTCTCTGTTGCGTAGACGATGGAGGTGCAGCACACTTCTGCAATCTTGCGGCCTTCCCCGTAGAAGGACCAACAGCAGATCTCGTCCCCCAGCACGTCTTTGACGAACAGGACGCGGCCGTTAAAGCGGAGCACCAGTTTGTCAAACAGCTCAATGTTCTTCAGCAGGTTATCATCAGAATTGCTGGTTACACAACGAGAGACAGAAAAGGAAAAAAATAACAAAAAAAAATGTGAACATCAGATAGCGATAGCTACATTTCCATACTCAAAACTTTATCGAAAGTGTAGAAATATTGAAAAACACCATTTTACAATTTCACTCATTCCATTAACTCATAATTGTACAAACAAACACAAACCCAACTCATGCAATAAGTCATTCAAGAACATGGCAGATACATTCAAATATCTGCCACGGCAATCATCCTCATCTATCAAAGGAGACATCTGCGACTTATTCAGGACATGGAGCGGAACGCTAAGTGAGAGCGGCTACGGAAGAAGGGATTGTGGGAAATCGTGGTTGGGGATTTTACAGCAGAACTGTGGATCCAACAGTTCTTGATAAGCTGTGGGACCCCTTGTGGCATCCGCTGTGTAATGCCCAAGGTAACACACAGCTACGCGTGACATCGACTGTTGGTCACATGACTATTTAATTAAGAAAAAAAGGGGGCAACACCTCAAAAAACCAACTCCTCCAAACACCCAATTTTTTTCTACACTGATGTGACCAATTTCATGGTCAATGGAAATGCAGCTTTAAATCTTATTTATGAAAGGAAGCAATCATTAAAATAACTCACTAAATCATTTTATATTTATTTTAGTTGAGTCATTAAAAAGTTGAAATAGACCCAAATTCACAAGTTTAAAAAAAATGTCTATTATTATTAGAAAATGTTTAGGAGGCTATTCTACTCAAGCACAAATCAAGTTCATTTATGGGACAGAAGCTTTAAACGATGCTTTAAAACACTAAAATACCTAAATAATATAAATCACTTCTCATCAAATACATACGCACTGTTAGCATTTTTACCTTGTGTAAGAATATTTGTTGTTTCCTCTGTTATTCTGCAGCTTCACTACTGGCTGTAGACGAAACAAAAAATTCTATGTTACAAAAGAATTAACGTTCTGCAGACAGAAAAATCATTTGTAATGAAGCAAAAGGTATCAAAAATACAACATTATTTTACTCTTCACTGTTATTAGAGAAAAAAACATTGCACATATCTACAATGACCTGAACAGAATGAGTTTTCACTCACCTTTTTACATGAGGCGATCATCCTCTGCTCTTCTTTGGCTGAAGTGATCATGGGGATGCGGCACACGCTTTCAAGAATATCTTTCTTTTTCTGAGTTCAAACAGGAAAACAACCAACTTTAAGCCTCATTTTGCTATTAAACATTTTTAATTTTCTTTTGCAGAAAGAAAATCTAAAGTTTAAAGTCTTCGTACCTGCATGGCACTGAGGCAATGCTGAACAAGTCCCTGCACCTGATAGTACTGGGCCTCCTTTAGGACCTCGTCCAGTTCCCTGCAGTCATCTGGCAGCGGTACGGCACCATCTCTCAGAAAATTCAAGACGACACCAAAATGCCGGCCACACCGATCCAACACCACCCAACCTGGAAAACACGGCACAGGTCTCTGTCATTATAGATTTTTTTTGTGTGTGTTTTCTGTCTATTTTGGTGTGAAATGACTTTTTAGAGAAGCAGAAAGCTTTGATTAATGGGATTTTATTTTTAAACTGTGGATCTAATTTTTCTTAAACATCAGCGTTTTCAGGTTCCTCTGGAAGCTGCACAGATGAACTGTAAAGCCAGTTTGAGAAAGTCATTTTGCAGAGCTCTTTGAAATCTGGTTAAAGAACAAAGCATGCTAAGCCATCTGTAAACCCACACTAGAGTGAAGGTGCTTGAGGCAAGAATATAAGACAAAAACTGATCCGTAAATCTCCCTCAAGCTTTTTCACAAATACAAAAGAAACAAAAAAAGAAAAGGTTTAAACAGTTTAGCAATTTAACATTTGTAGCAACACATCACCACTAATGAGAGAGTTTAGAGTGTTTAAAGGATCCAAAAAAGACATTTTTATGGGGAAAAAAAACATTTAAACTGAGGAACTTTGTGTTTTCTTGCTTCAATGTTGCAGTCCAGTTTTGATCGTTTTAAACAAAAGAAATGCGACTTTGATAGAAATATAATGTATACAAAAGACCACTCAAAAAAATTTAAGGTGGGGGCTGCGTAAAGTGAACTATTATTACAAAATTGCATTAAAATGATATTAAACATTTTATGAATTGCCTCAAACTTAAATAAAAACATAAAAGCTCTATAAAACATTTGGAAAAATACATTTAAAATAAGAAACATAACTATCATTTTTTGCATTTTAAAGATTCATCTAACATGGCTGTAAATTTTTAAACTCGCAAGCCTATTAAGGGAATTATTTGTAGCTGTAAGAGTTAATCTATTTCAATCAAAACAGAGCTAAAGTATTTTTAGTTATTTGAAAATCATTTTAAACAAATATTCTAAATGTGCAGCTTGAAGTGCACTCATCAAACAATCCAGGTACCTTGAGGCAGATGTGTTTGCTTTCTACTCACCTTCGGAGTCGATGGTAGCCTCAGTATCTCCATTGCATATGCGTCGGAGCAGGCTGTCCTCTTTGCTCAGTGTCTGGACGGTCGTGTAATGCAGCGTTCCACCCACGTTTAGCTTTACATACTTGCTCCCCAGCAGGCTTGGGTTTCTGTGTTCATCCGTGTTGTGGCAAGAAGGCGTGGCGATGGCGGAACTGGCAGAGTCGGCGGCATTACTGCCAACTGAGGCCTCCGCAGACATGGGGATGTGAAGTGACCTGACTGTAATGAGGAAGACACGGTTAGACAATTGAATGTCACCGGTGACATTATCAGTCAAAGCATGATGATAACAATTTAGAAACGGTGAATATTAAATTGTTAGATCCCTCGCAACCATCTGATCTTTGAACAAAGGATTCCTACATGGCTCTACAAGTTAAATTTAAGACTATTTCAGGCCATTTTACATTTACTTAGAATTTAATGCCTATTTCACAGCCTATTTAAACAGCCACATTGGCAAATTATGCAGCATGCTTTAACACAAACCCTGGCAGCAACATGGTTGAGAATAGACTTTTCAGCAAGTAGGGCAAGTTAAATTTGCACTTCCCTAAACTGGTCAAGAGCTGACACGCATTTGATCACACCTGAAAAATATTTCTCACAGGGAGATTTGCAATAACTGGTTCCTATTTTCAAATACAAAAGGTGAGGTTGGAACAGAAGTAAGCTGAAATTACAGTCATTTTGCAACACTTTAGCAGCCCAGCAAACCAATTTAAAACAAATTGCATCAGATTTAATAACAATTTCAATCTTTTTAAGTTATGCACTTAAAAAAAAACTGTAAATTCAAGACAATTGTTTGCTTATCAGACAGCCTGGAACACTTATGATGTAATTTGCCACAATTTACATCAACAAGCTCTATCAATATATTTCAAAACAAGCACAAATTAATGGATTTTAAGGAAAACTATGAACATTATTGTTAAAATGTACTTTTATTAGATTTTTTTTTACACCAAAGAATGTAACGTCTTTAGGAAAAATGTACATGACATCAACTTATCCCTGCAGCCACACCCATTTACGTGATTTGCACTTTTGACTTACTTTCATCTCCTTAAACACAACAAATAAAGACTTTTCCATTTTTACATCTGAGCAACACATATTTAAATAAAAAAAATCAATGTTATTAAGCTAAATTAGTCATCCTTCTATTACAGCACAGGTGCATTATCTTGTCGTTCAACCAAAACGAAAGTTACAACCAAACAGATTTAAAAGGCGACACTACAATACTGCAAAAATGGCACAGACAGCTGCTAGCTTGAGATAAAATATGCGTTTGAAAAGAAACGACGAATAAACACATTTCAATAACAGACTTACCACACCGAACATCCAAGAATGTTGTAAGATTCCAAAAAAAGTGGAAATATGCGGTTTCAAAATGGTAGCAAGACTGAGCGAGTGGACTACGACAAACAAACACACACAAGTTATAATTTAAAACGCAGTTATCGCCCGATTTGTCATTTTAACGGTAACGTTAGCTAATCAAAGCAGCTACTTTTATATTTTGATTAGCTTTAAGCAAACATAAGTGTCCACTTAAGGAATTTGAAGGAAAACCTAGTTTCACCCTTCAAAATATTCGAATCAAAATCAAGGTAGTAGCTAAATCCATGGTTTCAGACATTAATTATTGACTGGTGCTAATATAAAAAGCTAAATAGGTCACTCGGAAATGAAAGCAGTAATTCTTCTTCCGCCGCTTTCTTCTTCTACGGTCATCGTAAGGGCTTTATTTACTGTCACAGTCAGATAATCTTAAAATGGGTTGAACAGCGAATGAATCAAAAACCAAAACTTCAAAAATGAAAAGCTTTTATTAAATCAGATACAACAGTAAAATGTAATCGGTCATAACCTCATCTGCGGCCGAAATGTTGTAAGTTTATTCAGCTGGATGTGTGTGCTGCATTCTTGGAGAAATCATTTTACCGCCCCCAGTGGTCAAAAAGAGGAACTTCAACTACTTTCATCTTTCCTTTATTTTCCATCTTGCTTTAAAATTTATGTTTTGTTTTTTTATTAAACCAACACAATATGACACTAATAAACAATATGGGACACTTATTTATAATTAGTGTGAAATAATAGAACAGCAAAGTTGTACAATGAATATTATACAACAGTAAAGTTACTTAAAAGTCTTAAAATGTGTTATTTAATTATTTATTTACTTTATGATTGCTATAATCGTTAGGAGATTTTCTTTTTTAAAAGACTGTCTGGTTATAGTAAACCCATGTGCAAATAAATACAATATGCAATGGTCTGGGAATCTGGAAAACGAGAGTATGAGGACGATGAAGTAAACCAGATTGCAGTGAAAAATATTATTTTCCTATTTCAATATATATATATATATATATATATATATATATACAGTATATATGTGTGTGTGTGTGTGTTTGTATATAAAACAGGCATAAGGAAATATGTAGGTTTTTTTTTATCTATATATTTCTATACATACATGTATTATTGTAATATATTCTAGTTTCAACACAACGTGAGAATAAAGACACTAAAGACTACACCATTCAACAGAGACTTTATTTCCAGTTCAGCAAATGATTCACTGCCTTCAAGAGTCTATTTATATATGAAGCAAAGAAATGCTACAAATGGTTTAGAGAAGAAAAATTTCTACAAAGCAACAGTCTCCAGGATCCCCTCATTTGGCACAGTGAACAACCCTACATTCACTGTTGAAACAATCATTTATAAATAAATAAATAAATTAAATTAATAAATAAATACATAATGCATCACAGCAAGCAACCAGATTTTGGAGGTTTTCTTTTTTCATCAACATAGTGCATACAACATCAAAATTTGATAACAATGAAAGCCGCCTGTAACTATAACGATGGAAAGGTTGAGCATTAAGCAATTTAATTTACAATCAGTGCATGCTCGAAGCGCAATGACATTCATGTCCTCACCTTGTCTTTTGCAGTTGGTGGTGTGACGTATGATAACGGCAGAGAATAAATTAAGCACTGCGTCTGTAAACACTATTTTAACAACAGATGAAACACTTAGAGACATTAAATTATTTAACATTTTAAATTTGGCACTGACTTTTCATTATTTGTATATAATGAAAAAAGTAACCTCCTGCCACCATTTTTAAGAGTATATATATATACAGTATATATATATATATTTGAGGCTCATATATATTTATGATGAATTATATATATATATCAACCTCCACCAATATTAAGTCCAATATTTACATTCAGTTTCTGTGACTGTTTTACATACAGTGAGAAAAAATAAAGAAAAAGGGGAAATTATATTTAAAATTCTTTTTTTTTCTTCACAATTTAAAAACAACATTTTAACTGTGACACTGTGCAAAATTGAATAAAAGCCACTTATCTTATAGTCACCAGAAATAAACAGAAACATTCATCATGTTTTGTGTGGTAGAGACAGTAAATTGTAATAAATAAAAGTAGTGCCATGCCTTTTTTTTTATTTTTGGCCTCATAAAGACTTAACATATTAATACCTTCAACTTATCCTCCTCTGTATTTGCTTTTCCTTTTGTTACCATGATTTTTTACCTTTTCATAAGGCACCGGTCCTAATAAACCACACAAAACCTGACCGTCAAGCAAAATATACATTTGCGAGGTCTCTTCGTCTGATTAATGCATCAAAATAAAGCACTTTCCTGACTTTTAAACCACATATAAAGAGATGAGATAACATTAAAAAATAAACAATTAAAGGGGAATGAGGCCTTTTTTAATACAAAAATCTTTTCATAGCAATTTACTCCCTGGTGTTGTTTTTTCTTTTTTTCATCCTCACCATTCTTTCAGATGGACACTTCGTACTCCCGTGTATCCTGTAATTAACACACACAAGGAGGGCAAGCGTCAGCTTTAAGCATTAAAGGGACTAAAATGAAGTGCAGGTATACTAAAAATCCTAACAACAGACGGTGTTACTCACCCCGGCTTCATACAGAGGGTTGTTGAAATCGGATTCAACCGTAATTGGACTGTAGGAGTGTGTGTGGGAGAGAGACTTCCAGAAGAGTGGCTTCCATTCTAGTCTGCAAATGCTATCAAAGACAAAAATTAAATACATAAAAAGAAGTGATGCAGCTGGGATCTGAGCGAGTACCCTGAAAAAGACTCGATAAACCTACTTTGAATAGTACATGTAGATTCCTCCAATCAGGAGGATGACCAGGATTATTGGCACGATGATAGCCAAGGCGATGTTTTCGCTCAGCATCTGCGGGGACATCTCGAAAGACCGGGACACTGCAAAGGAGCCAGAAAGTTAAGTTTATGGAGAATCTTTGGAAAATCTTTGGAAAAGCAAAAATATGCTAATATTGAATATGTTACCATCTGACTTGTGTTCATCCAAAAGCTCCTCATAGGCCACTGTACAAAGCAAAACATCTTCATTATTGGAATACTAAATGCTATTTTATTTTTTATTTTTAATCATACAATGGTTAACTTAGCTGGTTTTACATTTTTTAACTTAGGTTACCAAAAACAGCTAGCATGTAGCTGGAAAATAGCTAAACTAAAATAGTTTAAAAAATGAAAAAAGGCTAAATTAGCCAAACAGCTAGCATGACGCTGATATATTAGCTTAACTCCAAAATAGCCTAGAAAACTAAAAAAAAAAAGCAAAATTAGCCAAACAGCTAGCATGTAGCTGAAATATTAGCTCAACTCCAAAATAGCCAAAATAAGTCTTAATAAATGCCAAAATAGTTTAAAAAGCTAGCATAATGCCAATTTCTAAAACCGTAACTTTTTAAAATAATTCTCAAAAATAAAAATGCAGGAATATTATTCCAGAAGAAATTAACTTAAACCTTAAATCATTTTTAATATTTTCCTCTCCATAAAAATATTCATTCATTCATCTTCCAGACCGCTTCTTCCCTTTCGGGGTCGCGGGGGTGCCGGAGCCTATCCCGGCTACTGATGGGCGAAGGCGGGGTTCACCCTGGACAGGTCGCCAGTCTGTCGCAGTCCATAAAAATATATTTTGTCAAAATTATAAAAGTTAGATACATTGGGCTAATGTTGCACTAATGTTGCACTAATGTTGTTGCTAATAACAATAAATAAAATGATTTGGAGGGCCGGATATGGCCCGCGGGCCTTGACTTTGACATGTGATTTAACACTTTCATGCTATTGATCGTGTTAATATTCCAAAATGACAGTAAATCACTTGAGCTCCGTGTTAAATCATCTTGCTTACCCTTGCAGAAGGGTGGAGGGTTGTTCCACTGAGAAGGATGGCCGGGAACACATGTGATGATAACTTCCCCAATCAGTTTGTAGCCCTCGTAACAGAAGAAGCGCAGAGTTTCTCCAGCCTGGTAGTTGTGTTTGTACAGAGTCTGATAGCCGTTGTCGGGGACTCCGGGGTTTGGGCATGGATCATATTTCACTGAGGACAAAAAAAAGTCTTAAATGTGAAAAAAAGTTGGATTTATAAAAGAAAAGGGTTTCCAAAAAAAATTGGGGGCCTTACAGACACACTTGGGGCTGCGGTCACTCCATTTGGGGGTCCCCGTGTCTCGTCCATGACACGAGATCTGGCTGGGACCTTCCAGCTGGTAACCTTGGTTACAAGAGAAGCGCACGACCGTTCCGACAACAAAACCAGCTTCAGGGCGCACAGAGCGCGCTCCGTTCACCACCTCTCCTGGGTCAAGACACTGCGGGACTGTGGAGAGGGACAAGAGCATTAATGACATTCTTCATACAAGACTCATTACAAACTAATATCTCTTCTTGAAATGCAATTTTAACTCGACCATTTGTAAAAAAAAAAAAAAAAAAACCTTGATATTTTGAATTCAAAACTTTTAAACTCCATAACTGTGAAGAGAAAATTAAAAATGATTTCAAGACCAACAATAAACTGATAATCCAAGCTCAGATTGCTCTTTTAAAAGCCAGAAAATTCATCAGTAGGGATCCGGCCGGGATAAGACAAGTCTAGCAAGTAAAATAGGTATTTTTGGGGTGATATATAAGTGCTAGAATACAAATTGTGCTTCAAAGATGACACATTTTGTGAAGCTTTTGGATGACAGCTATACTCTGAAGTGAAGTGCAAATAGATACAAACACTTCTTCACACTGCAGCTTTCACAGATGCAGACAAACATATTTCACTGTCCATACGCTCCGTTTTTCTTCAGGATCATGAACATTCATTTCTGTCATTCGGGGTTGCAAGGAACAGAGATTTAAACCAGCCATTTATATAATAAAACTGTAGCAAAATCTACACTTGACCCAATGAGAACTTTGTATTTGTGACACTTTATGTACTAAATTGGTGAATTCTAAACTGTTTCATCATTTTAGAATATATATTTTTTGTTTTTACCTAAAAAACAGCAAATAAAGATTCTGCACGTTGAACTTTCCAAAAAAGAAAAAAAGAAAAAACAAAAACGTGATTTGCAACTTTTTAAAAAAAATGTATCTGGTTAAGAAAAACAGCATCTATATGAGCACAAGACAGCAATAGAGAAGGAGAAAACGCATCTCCACAGAGGAAATCCAACTGAGCATCAGAAGAAAACTTCATTAAATTTTAACTCTTGAATATGTTATGGTTTTATTGTACTTTAATAAACAGATTTTTTAAATTGTATTTTCCTGGTTATGATTGCAAGCAGCTGGCCACTTTTGAATTTTCTTTGGAATTAAAAAAAGATTCGATTCTATTCGATTCTATTCTATTCTATTCTATTCTATTCTATTCTGTTGTAAAAAGTCCCAGTGTTTTCCCTCCTGCTGCTTCAGCAGGACTGTCCCACCTTTGACACAGGTGGGGGGGCTGCTGCTCCAGGACAGGTCCCACTGGCAGGTGATGATGTCCGAGCCACTGATGTCGTACCCCGGTTGGCACTGATAGGTCAGCACGCTGCCCCTCACGGGGAAGGAGTGGGACGAGCTGATCCAGCCAAACGCAATTTCGGGGAGGGCGGGGCAAGTGTCGTTAGGCTCCACCTCTGCGGAGAACAGACAGGGCGTAGGGCGGTGAAACCAGGCTCCTCGTACCAGCAGGACAAATGAAAGTCTGTTGTTTAAAGAGATCTATTTTGGCCGTAGCTGAGAGTTTACCACGATACTGAATGAAGAACCCCCGATTCAGAATAGAACCGGCGTCCTCCGGGTCGCTCTGGAACTGGATGGTGACCTCAGAGCCAGTAGAAACAACCTGGAAACGCTCTTTGGATCCCTGATACTGGCCAATCGCACGAGAAATGAGGTCCCGCCCATCAAAGACTGTCAGGACGTCATTCTGGCTGATGTTCAAACTAAGCAAGAGGAAGACAGATGGGGTTTTTATTGGAGATCTATTCTAACATGTAGAATAAACATCTTATATATCATAAATTATCTTGACAAGAGCAACAGATCATGTGAACCACAAGACGATGTAACCTTACATCAGTAAAACATATGTGGAGCTATTGCACAACGTAAAAATAATCTTTCATTAATTAATGGCAATTGACTAAGAATTTGAGAAAAAAACAATTCAAAATATGCTAAAATATGTTTAAAGAAAAATGTAAAAGTAGCAGACAAAGAAAAGTAAATTATGTATCTCTCTGTCTGGTTCATGTCTGTGATGATTCATTTCAACTTCATTCAATCACATTTATTAGTGTCTTCTAGTCTTTTATGAAAAGAGCAGAAGACACTAATTAATAACATTGCTTGATAGATGTGAACATTTGAATTGCAGTTTTTAAGTAATTCTTAGAAATTGTTCCCTCTTTGAATTCTGGGAGATTTTTATTCTCACGCCCTTCTATCAGGATAAGATTGCTTTTTATTTATTTAAAAGTAAAATTGCTTGCACTTCCAGTTACTGCCATGAAACTAAATCTTCTTAGGGGCTCTTTTTTATGTTTAACTTGTAATGCTAAGTTTTAGTTAATGACATTTTGGACCAAAATGAGCTGATAGTAAGAACTGTGCAGCGTGATCAAAGAATCATTTGTGGAAAAATAAGTAATTGTGATTAATATAGAGGATGATAAAAGATGCCACACAGTTTGGATCAAGACGATCAAAAGGTGAAAAGGACGACTGAAGATGCAGATTTAGCAAGAAGAATGTTTTTTAAAAACTTCCCAAATAGTAATTTTTATAAACAGTATTTATACGTAAATGCTTCTGAGAATTAATTTGTATTCTTCTGGATGAGACTTTTGTTTTTCATTAACGTCTTTGGACCCATTTGAGATTCTCTGCTTAAACCCGATGCGCTTTAATAAGGACATTCTAGTCCGAGGTGGGCAAACTATTTGATTTGTGGGTCACAAAGGATTCTAACATTTAACAGAAGGGCTGACCAGGAGTAGATGTGTGGCGCTTTTTGGTAATCCACCTCAATTTAGACAAAGGCATGCTAATTTTGATTACAAAAATAATATATTTTAAAACAGAACATTTTGGAGTTTTTATTCCTTTCAAAACTGTTACTTTTTTATCATTTTAGTGCCAGCTGACCCAACTGGATGATGTCCCTCAGAGAAAACAAAAAAAGCTGCGTTCATGTGCTGTTGGAATGATTGGAAAAATGGCCGTCAAACTATGAAATTACACATGAACTTCAGAAAAACAACAAATCTAAAAAAAAAGAAAAAAATCCTACATGAATGCAGAATAACTTTCAGAACTTAGACAAAGTACAGTTTCTATTTTGCATGAGGAGACACCAGAAATAAAGAGATGAAATCACTAGGATTATTGATATAATTTATTGTAGTTTGGTATGCCAGATTAAACAGTTAAATGGGCTACATATGGACCCCTTGTGCACACCCCTGTTCTGGTCTTTCCAATGATGTTTTGGTCAGATTTTTTTTTTTTTTGAAAGACAAAACAGAGTCTACTAAGGTCATTTTTTATTCTAGCAGGATTTTTATTAAAAATAAAAAAGTGAGGTGATTTAAAAACCTTCTTTCATCAAATAATTTGGCACATTCTGCAACATCTTTCATTCATTAAAAATGGCATCATCTTGCCAAATAATGCATCTCAACAGAACAATTTAATTCAAACCAAACTGACGGAAGTGAAAATCAAAGTAGTGCTCACGTCCTGATGTCCAGTTCGATGTGTTTCTCCTCATTCCCATGAATCTGCCACACGCAGTCCAGCCCCTTGGAGTAACTCTGGGGCCAATCAGGGGACAGGATGGTTCCTGAGGGTTCGGTCAGCTCCCCTCCACACAGAGCTGTGGAGCAAAAATCCTTTAAGAGAACTGAGTATAAATAAAAGCAAAGGGGGTTACTGGAGAACAAGGGTTCATTGGACCTCTTTAGAAAAAGGAATGAGACTAATTTTGTTTAAAAAACCTCAATCTGCTGACACCCCATCATTTACCTTCTAAAATAACTACAGGAGGAGGACGCAGCTTTAAAGGATCTTATGTCAGTGTAATTCCTGATTAAAACCTGTGATCCCCAATTCAAAGTTATCGGTCACAAGCTCCCTCATGTTTTCAGTTTTTCAGTTTAAGATGAGGAGAACCTCTTAAACTCAGTGGAATGACTTATCTTAAACCTTACCTTTGCACACGGGTTCGCTGTCGTTCCAGTGGGGATTGTTGGGGTCCACGCATTCAATGGTTCCTGAACCTTGGTCCATGATGAAGCCTGGAGAGCAGCTGAAGGAGACGGTGGTGCCCAGCTGGTAGCTAATGTCACTGCTGGTAAAATTTCCATTAGGCATGAATGGCTCCCAGCAGTGTTCATCGTCGAAAGCTATGAAGAAAGAGAGAAAAAAAGTAATTGTGGGCAGGAAGTCAAAAATCCTTCATTTTAGAAAACAAATGCTACATTTTCCAGTCTAAAAAATTAAAAAATAATCTAAACCATCAGTAATAGAAGCTTAAATTCTGGATTTTTCAAAGCAGAACCCCCCTGACTCGCGATGCAGTAATGAGGTTAGATAGAGGTGCCGCTCTGCTTCACTCTCTGTTTTTCTGCTGAGACGAGAAAAGACCTCATGAGAGGCTAAAGGACAGAGGCTGCCGCTCACCCTCATATCGCAGCGCCAGCAGCAGAGGGATGGAAGAGGAATCAGCTGTGAGCTCCAGGTACAGAGTGGAGCTCTCACTCAGCAGCCCACGCTCCGGAACGTCGTCCAGATCCGAGTCAAAGAGGGGAGCCGACAGAGAACTGTTTCCACTTCGCACGATCAGCCTGAGAGGGACGAAAGACATTAAGACGAGTATCTGAAATGATTTGTTACATAGAAATGAAGCAAAATAAACATGTATGGAGCCACGTATGGTAATCAGAATCATTATTGGTTTATTTAGACTTGATAAAGTCAGTTTTTCTTTCTTTTTTTTTTTAAGAAAATGACCAATTGAGGATTTTTTAAAATATTATTTTTATTGTATGTTTTTCATTTACAGTCATAGATCAGCAAAAATAAATGAATATAATACTAATAAATTTTAGTGGGTTACTACATATCAGTGGCGGGCCGTCAGGGCCTGCAAGGCCTTCTCTGCTGGCCTAAAAATATCTGAATCACAGACTGATATTAATTATTAT
>NC_050519.1:14733589-14734029 GCF_002922805.2 Oryzias melastigma | reverse complement strand
CCGGGGGGGGGGCGCTTGTGTCATTTTTTTGTCACTACTTTTTTACCTGCCGAGAGTAAAATCCTTACCAGGTAAAGATTTTAATTCAGGACAGAGTCTTCAATTGAGGATTTTTTTTTATGACATCATTTGTCTACAAATCATCAATAGTGCCTTTTGTAAACTATCTCTGTGATTCCTATATGTGAAACATTTAACAGTTTTAAATCTCGTGATCTGTAATGGGTGTATTACACCTACACCTAACACACATCTGTCAAAATCAAGGCCCGGGGGCCGGATCCGGCCCTCCAGATCATTATATTTTATTGTTGTGAATAGCTCAATGTTATCTTGCGCTCATTTCTAACTTAAATAATTTTGACAAAATATATTTTTATAGAGTAAAATATTGAAAGTCATTTAAGGTTTAAGTTGATTTATTCTGGAATAATATTCCT
>NC_050519.1:14707515-14732688 GCF_002922805.2 Oryzias melastigma | reverse complement strand
CCTTTCTGGGGGGGGGGGGCTTGTGTCATTTTTTTGTCACTACTTTTTTACCTGCAGAGAGTAAAATCCTTACCAGTTAAAGATTTTAATTCAGGACAGAGTCTTCAATTGAGGATTTTTTTATGACATAATTTGTCTACAAATCATCAATAGTGCCTTTTGTAGACTAGCTATGTGATCCCTATAGGTGAAACATTTAACTGTTTTATTTCTCGTGATCTGTAATGGGTGTATTACACCTACACCTAACACGCATCTGTCAAAGTCAAGGCCCGGGGGCCGGATCCGGCCCTCCAGGTAATTATATCCGGCCCTTCAAATCATTTTATTTTATTGCTATGAATAGCTCAATGTTATCTTGCGCTCATTTCTAACTTGAATAATTTTGACAAAATATATTTTTATAGAGTAAAATATTGAAAGTCATTTAAGGTTTAAGTTGATTTATTCTGGAATAATATTCCTGCCTTTTTTAATAATTCATAATTAAGTTAAAAAGTTACAGTTTTAAAAATTGGCATTCTGCTCACTTTTTGGACTATTTTGGTATTTACTAAGATTGTTTAAGCTATATTGGAGTTTAGCTACTATTTAAGCTTCATGCTAGCTGTTTTGGCTAATTTATGCTTTTTCAGTTTTTTAGACTATTTTGAAATTTAGCTATTTTTCAGCTACATGCTAGCTTTTTTGGTAACCTAAGTTTTCTTTTTGAGCTTTTTAGGCTAATTTGGCATTTAGCTAATATTTTAGCTGGATATCCACTTCAGCATTTTTAGCTATAAGCTTCAGTGATTTAGCTTCAGTGATTTCAGCTTTTAGTTTCAGTGTTTTCAGCTATAAGCTTCAGTGATTTCAGCTATTAGTCTCAGTGTTTTCAGCTATTAGCTTCAATGTTTTCAGCTTTTAACTTCACAGTTTTCAGCTATTAGTTTCAGTGATTTCAACTATCAGCTTCAGTGTGTTTAGCTATCAATTTTAGCATCTTCAGCTATCAGCACTAGCATCTTCAGTGTCCAAATTCAGCTTACAGCATTCACACTAGCATTATCACAGATAATACTATATATCTAGTTCATAATTATGTTAAAAAGTTACAGTTTTAAAGTTTAAAAATTTTTTTTAGTGTGTTTAATAAATGTTTATCCTGTTCGGTCTGCGACCTAAGGTGTGTTTTGGATTTTGGCCCCTTGTACGATAGAGTTTGACACCCCGGATCTAACAGAAGATGAGATAGGCTCCTGATGAATCCAAAAAGGATTCATCAGGTTAACTATATGGATGAATGGATGATTCTTTGGCACATTCTGTCATCTTTTGTGACTTATGAATGAGAAGCAGAAGACTCTGGCAGGAAGCGTTAAAGCTTTTTAAATCCCTTCAGATGGCAGAGTAGAGGAGGGTAGAGGAGCCAGAGAAGGAAAAAGTAAACATGTTAGGATTGTTACTCTGAGAATGAGTGAGTCTTCAGGTAATTCTTCCAGTTGGAGGGACAGGCAGTCAGAACCAGATGCTCAAGAAAGGAGAAATCATGGAAGAACCTGCACGACTGAGTCTGTAGACGAGTGCAGCCTGGCCTGGATTTGAATGAGCACCGATGGGTAACCAGTATTGGATGAGGCTTTTATTTGTTGATCACACACCAGATGTTCTGTATGTTTTACAGCATCTGTTGGGTTTCATTATGGATGCTGGGAAACCTGCCAGATGAGAATTACGTTCTTCATAAAGAGCTGTCTGTGTTCTACTAAGCCACATTTGACATTTCTTTAAATTTTATGTTACTTTTAAATATTTTTGCGCTGAGAAACAAATCATTGTAATGAGCAAAGGACGACTAACCCTGATTTTCAAATGTTTGCAGTCTTTGAAAGGGAGAAAGTCAACTTGAATGGCCTACAATCAGCTATAAAGTCATCATTGTGGATTTGAAGGTGATAATTTTTAATCAAAACCTTAGAATGAACTTAAATGACAAACAAATCCACTCTGGAACCATCTGGAGAGAATTGTTGGCCATGCAAAAAAAGGGTCAAAGCAACAAAAAAAATCTCTTTAATAGATTGTTTTGATCCCTAAACTCATACCATAAGCATTAAAAAAATTATTTCTCAAACTTTGTGCAAAACTATGAAAATAAAAGTGGAAAGAAAAAACAAATTTCTGAAAAATTGCAACTGTTTATATATCAATTGTTTTTTTATTCTATTTTATTGTAAAAAAAATTGCTAATATGATTATTCTCTTGCAAATTATGTGTTTTTTCAAGTCTTTAAATGTACACTCTGAAACAAAAACAACACAAACATACTGTGGACTGTATGGTATGATTGCCCACACAACAATAATGCAAAAACACAACACTGGAAATCAGAAATCTAACAGAAACTGACGTTCTTTACAGTAAAAATCACATGTTAAGAGGTACAACAACAGAGCATACTTATCGTTGTCTTCATCGAGGGCGATCCTCTCAAAGTGCAGGTGGAGTTTGTGCCCCTCTTTAGCTTCTATCAGCCAGTGGCAGGTCAGATTATTCCCGTTGCTGTGGTTGCTGCTGGATGAAGGAGGTGGAGACAGAATTCGTCCGACGGTCGCGTTACGAACCCACCCTCCACAGGACACAACTGAAAAAACAACAACAAGCTCATTATTTGAGTAAAAAAACACGAGTAGAATGAAGTCATCTACGGACCGACACACTGAGGCCCTGGAGTGCTCCAGTGCGGCTGAGTTGTGTTGACGCACGTGGCCACCTCATGGCCACGGATCTGGAAGCCTCGGTCACAGTGGAAGTGGGCCTGTCCTCCAGGGTGGATGTCGGTGACCGTTACTCCGCCACCTTCAGGCGACTTGGGGAACGGGCAGGACAGCAGAAACGCTGGTAATGAAAAAAATAAAGAAATTCAGATTTATTATTATATGAGGTCATTTTTTTACACCTCCTTTATAAAAATACAGGAAAAAAACAATTCACTTTGCATTTATTATTACATATGTCAACGGAAATTGATTTTACAAATAACTAAATAACACAATAATTCCCAAAATAATCCAACCAAAGGAACAAAAGGAGTAAATCAGGCACAGATTTTTAAATAAATACAAAAAAATCACTAAAGACTTGATGGTTTCCACAGTGTGAGTTTGTTTCCAGCTGAAAAAAGCTTTCCAAAACAGAAGGGGTCATTTACCTTGGTAATGGAGGCTAAATGTGCCGTGGTTGGACTGCCGCAGGCTGCGATAGTGAATGTACACCTGGTTGGTGGTGCTGCGGATCACCTGACCCTCCTTCATCAGCGTCTCATTGGCTAACAGCTCCGGCCCTGAACCTCCACGGCCCATTATCATCAGAGACTCTTCCTTTGAAAGGTTCGCCTTCCTCACCTTGAAGGAAAAGGAAAACAAGCAATTGTTAAGATTCGAAAATTTCACTGAAAATGGTTAAAAACAGCTTAAAAATGAGAGTTTAGTTTACCTTAATTTCCACACCGTAGCCAGGATACACAGTAATGCTGTAGGTGCACTCCAGGGGGGATGAAGATGCGTGATCAGGTGACTCAACAACGTCCTCCATCGCGGACAGGCTGGCGTTGCATTGCACTTAAAAAGAGAATATTATCACATGTTTCAGTCTTAAACTGTGTGGTTTTCCACACCTGAAAGGTCAGGATACTTCTGAACAATATTTTATTTATTTTTCAGTTTTGGTATTAGCAGTGGTTTTACTGTAGTAGTTTTACTTTGGGTTTTGGTCCAAGCTGATTTATTTTAAAATTTCCAGTTGAGCTTTTACTTTCCTCTTCAATTTCTTGAGCTTTCTTTTCTTTTTTATTTCTGCTTGATTTTGCTTTAACTTTAAGTCTAGCTTTGATATTTTCTTGTTTTTCCTTTGGCTTTTCTTTAGTTTTTACATTTTTACTTTAGATTTCCTTCAGTTTTCCTAGTGTTAAACGATAGAAACTTAACTGAAAATAAAAAAAAACAAGATAATTCAAACATTTTAAAGCATAAATATATATTTATTTTTAATGTTGTGCTAAAAATATTGGGGCAACAACAATATTAAAGGTTTAAATTATGGATATAATTAAAATAGACTGATCCTTTTTTGCTTCCAAATGATTCTTTAAATCAAGTTATATTTTCTAGACTTTGTCTTGGACAAAAAGTATTAATTAATAAACGAAAACATTTGAGTTGGTCCATGTTTAGGTAGGATAACTAAAATACTTAAACAGAAGGAAGTATTAAAGACTGACTGAATCTATAGAGGGTCAGTCAGATATGACGGCATTTTAAAGATAATCTGGATTAAAACATACAAAGAGAAAAATAGTAATCTGCTGCATCTTTGCTAAATGATTTTTAATGAGGATTGGAAACAAAATGAGAGTGACAGTTGGATTAATCTTTTGTACAGATCTTAAAGAGGTTTATTTTTTGGACAATATACCCCAATTTATGTCTATTAAAACAAACAAAAAAATACATTTATTCTATTAAGAAGCCCGTATCTGTGTTTTTTATCTATTATGAAAGTCTTCCCAGTGATATTTAATTATGAGTTTTTAGCCAAAACTAAAAAATCATTGAAAAAAATGCCTCAAGAACATGTTAAACTCACAATTTTCCTCAAAATTGCTGGAAAGAAATCTAAATTATGTTAAGTCTTCTTGATGTAGCATGAGTTATTTTATCTTTTTTTTTAATCTCTTATCCTTTGTATAATTCTGAAACACTGAACTTCTTTGGAGGTGCAAATGTGTTGCTATGATGTTATGAAAAGCTAAGTAAAAAGCTTAAAAATCACTGCGGCAACAAAGAAAGAACACAGAGGTGACGCACGCTCACACCAGAGATCATTGTTCACTCCCTGTTATAAATCAGCCCCCCCCCCCCCCTCTCTATTCTCTTTGCAGCTGCAAACCTCTCATCACTCCTCAGTAAGAGCTGCACGGGCATGGAAACGCTATAACGGAGTCTAATTTAAGAGCATTTCTAAGAATCATTTGTACAGGATACTCTGTCACTGTGAATTAGTATGCTGGTGATGAGGCACCATATTGATTGACTGATTCGCCACAGGCAGACAGCGAGGATGCTGATATTTTAGGTTTCACATGGCTGCTCTTAATCCAAGACATTTCTTTTGTAATTATAAACTTCTATCAGAAAAAGAAATGCACTTTTTTAATGTCTCAAATTTAGCCAGGTTCAGATTTGAACTACATGTGACTTAAAAAGTGATTGTTTTTTACAACATTTTTAAATAAAAAGATGATTTACTGAAAGAATACATACAATTTTAAAAATGTATTAAAGCACGAGTTATTAGTCATTCATATGTGGTACTTTTAAAACTACAGAGTATTTGAACACTCTGTGATTTTGCAAGTTCTCCCACTTAGAAATCATGGAAGGATCTGAAATAATGTCCGCTGTGAGAGACATAATCTAAAATGAAATCTGGAATTCACATTGGATGACATCTTAAAAATAATTTATTTTTTAAATCATATGGTTTGTTCAAATGGATCACCATGAATTAAGAAATGTTGAACCATCCATCTATGACTGATACCAGAAATACATACGACATGGTATGTTTCACTAGTAGATTTGTCAATCATAATGAAAATATAGTTAACCCAGGAAGAGCCTTTATATTGGAAATTAAAATGAATCTCCACAAAAACAATTTCTATATCTTAAATGATCAGTTAATTAACATAAAACTAATGAAAATAGAGATAAATGTATATTTTGCCCAACTAATAGTGGGTAAAAATGTTAAAAACACCATGCTAATAAAATGTGGTCCTTTTATAAGACAGTGTTGGAAAAATAATCAATTAATTAACCTTTACACACAAAGCTTAGTTTAGTTTAGTTTAGTTTAGGATGTCCAATTACTGGTGTGAAGCTCGTATAGACAACTGTGTTGTCATATTTGGCTATATAAACAAAATTAAATTTAATTGAAAAATGAATCTATTTTATCTTAACCCAAAAGAACTCAGACCTGTTTTTCCTTACAGGGACAGTTATGCACCATTTACCACATTTCTGATGTTTTTATTGTTAAACTGATCTCATCTAGAGTTCCTTTTGATTCAAGAAATATTGTTGAAATTTGTTTTAGATCAACAATTTTCTTGGTTGATTTTATAGCAATAATTCCTTTTTTTATTTTATTTTAATTGGTTTATAAAAAAAAACATACATAATCAAATCTGATTAAGATGGATAGATTGGAAATGATAGAATTTTAACAATCTAAGGAGCACATTGGTTCCAATTAAATTACAAGATGATAATTTGTAAGTAAAAATTCATTTTTTAATGGAAACTTTGAAAAAAAAAATGAATACAATTGTAAATTTGAAAAAATAAAGGTGACACTTTAGATGAGATGCTGCAAAAAACTCACTATAATGTTAATAAAGATATTTAATACATTTTCTAAACTTATAAGCAGTTTATTAATGTGTAGACAGTTAATTGTAGACAATTGCCTCACTTGAAATGTTAATGAATCTTACTAAGTATGTTAATAAACCTTACTTGGCTTATTGTGCTAATAAATGTTTTACTAACACCCTATAAACTCATTAATGTTTATTAATGTGTTAATAAAGCTTTTTAATGAATTTTGTTACAAAGTGTTACCAAAATACATTTAATCACAACCTTGTAAGTACTAATAGAATCAATTAAGTAATTTAGCAATAATAAGCAGCTTTATATTTAATTGTGTTTTTTTTAAGACAGAAGTTGAAAGATGAAACAGTATTCACCAACAAACACTTCCAGACATTCTGAAAGGGAAGCGGTGAGGTGTCCGTCAGTACCTGGCATGTGCATCGTGGTTATGGTGGTTGTAGTTATCAGCGTGGTGGTTGTCTCCTCCTCCAAGGGCAGCAGGGACATTGGATTCCTTGCTCCTGGCTGGCCAGCGGTGGAGGAGGAGCTTAAAGAAGTGGTGAGAAACCCCGGTGATATGGGGGTCGCCGTGGATTCCGTCTGCTTGAACTCAGGCACGGCCTGCGTCGGATTGGTGGTAGTTCCTGCAAGGCGGTGGAGTCGGTGAGCCGCTTTTAAACACAAGGACTGGCTAAACCACTATAGGGACTTTTTCTGTACCTGCAGACGCCTGTCCTAAGTACTTCTTACTTTGCAGAGCTGCGTGGATGAGGTCTTCAGGGGGGTACGAGTCCGGGGCTGGTGTGGGGGGTGCGTCCGGCTCAGGGGTCATGAAGCTCATGCCTAAAAAAAGATTGTTTTCCATCTTAACTCCATGTTGTCTTTTTCAAAGAACCACTATCCCTTCTAGTGATGTTTTTCATCTGCATGTTCCTCATGTTCAGATTAAATTTGGGACACAAACCTTCAGTTTTTCTGCTGCCTCCACTTAGAATACTCTCCAAACGGAACTAAAATTGTTTCAATTTAGACCTTTTTGTTCCTTTATGTGCAGAAATAGAGAGTAGCATTAGTTGTCCTTTAAGGTTCTCATACTGTTAGCAAATATTGCACCTCAGGTGAGACAGTTTTGCATTTATTGTACTTTAAAACATTAAATTGCTATGCTGCACCTTAGTAGGGATTTTCCTGCAAATTTCCGTATGCTTTTTGGTACGTAAAATCTCAATCACAGTTTCAGTGATTTAAGTGTTCATGGTATCAAATGTTCATCTTGTTTAAGACATTACTGCTCGTATTTTTGGTATTCATAAACTTTATAGTTTTTGAACTATTGAGCAAAAAATAGAAATGAATAAGAAAATCTTCCAATTTAGTATTTTTAAGTAGATTAGCAGTAAACTTTTAAATATATTCATGGGTCAAGTTTTAATCTTTTATTGTAATTTTAAAACAAAATTGGCATTGAGCTGTTATATTAGAATTATGCTAGCTCATTTGAGTGACTTGGCATCTACTGAGGGTTTATTTATGCTAATTTAGAGTTTAGCTAATATTTTAACAACATGCTAATTTTTTTGGCTAATTTGTTTTCTATCAAGGTTTTTTGGCTAATTTAGAGTTTAACTTCTATTTTAGCAACAGGCTAATGTTTTTGGCTAACTTAGTTTACTGAGGACTTCAAGGCTATTTTTGAGTTTAGCTGGTATTTAAGCGATATGCTAGATTTTTTGGCTAGTTTGGCATCTACTAAGGTTTTTTTTGGACTAATTTGGAGTTTAGCTCAAATTTAAGCAACTCACTAAATATTTTTGCCAAATTGGCATGCATTGGGGATTTTTAAGCTATTTTATAAAATTTTTTTCAGAAATGTGGGTAAACTTCAGCACTCTTTTATAGTTCTTTAAGAACATTTCCTGTCTTTAAGCAAGTTTAACATTTTGCAAATAGCTTTTGCATTCTCAGCAAATCCCTTCAGCAATTAAAATAAACTGGGTCACCATTTTCAGCAAATATCTTCAGCAACTACTTTCAGCAAAAAGCATTCACATTGGCATTATTGCAGGTAATGCAACTTTTCTTGTTTTAAATGGTATAATTCCAATTTTATTGCTTTATTTCATATTGTTATGTTTTGTGACGTGTGCTGCTGACCTCTTGACCAGGTCACCCTTGCAAAGGAGATGTTGATATCAATGGTTTTTTTGTTACCTGGTTAAATAAAGATTACTAATACAACTTGTCACAAATACACTTCCAGAATCTGCATAATCATCATTTAATAGACGAGGGGATGGTAAAGGCTTTCCATGAAGCTTCCATGCACATTTGCACACTGGCTTTTTACCTGAAACAAGCTGGACCATGGTGACGGACAGCATCACAGCAAAGTGTGTGTATCCCATGGTTTTGCATGAAACTGGATGACCTGGAAGGTTGAAATGGAGCAGATCGGTTAGCAGCTGTCATATCATCTCGCCTTGTGTGTCTCTGTGGTGCTAATTAAAGGCCTGTAGCTGCTGCAAGAGGCGTGGATGCAGGAGTGCAATTGGACAATAATTTATTAGTCACTGCAAATTCTCTGGGGCTGAGCAAATGTTTACATCACGCAGGCCACTGCCTCCAATCTATTCAAATATCATCTTTTCAGGAGATAAAGCTCACATTAAATGATGTGCATTCATTTTGAAGCTGTATTTCTGAAAATATCCGCCTAAAAAATCGTCTTTAAATGGTAAAAATCCCGTCTCAACCCCCGCCCTCGTGCATTTTCTCACCCCAAGGTGCAAAGAGGAGGCTGTAGAAAATGCGCTATTCCAGCCTTCAACCTGTTATAGGTAATATGCTCAATGTCGCTGTTATTCTGCGCGATGCAAACATCGGTTTCTGTTTGGAAGGGAAAAAAATGATGATGCGAGGCAGCAACACTCGCACCTCCTCCGGCCCTCCTTGTGCGGAGGACGATTTCTGACATCCATCATCGCCTCCGTCAAAGCCACAATCACAGCAATGAAAGGCGCCTACCTGTCCTCCGCTGGGCCCACGAATCCCGTCTCTTTTTCCGCCTCAGCCGGTCTCCTGTTGCTTTAGGCCGAGAAACACGGCTGCGCTTTGAGCTGCTGAGATGTAAGCTGGTTACCGCGCGGTTGACGCATTCGGCTGTGATGTGAGGGCATTTGTGTGGAAGTTTCAGGTGCGCCCTAGCGGCCGCGCGCCGCAACTGCAGGCGGCGCTGCTGCTGGAAAAGCCCCACATTTTGTCTGAGACCGTTGAAGGGAGCTGTCCACCAAACACGGTGCTGAAGCGCGTCCGACACGGCAAGGTAATCGAACGGAGAGATGCGGCACTGAGTGGCTGGAATGTGCTTCAAAAGGCTTGCATGTGCCGGGTACCCTGCATGGCAAACATTTGACACCAGGATCTCCTGGAATGGAGGATGTTTGAGCTAACATGGACTGTAAACACCAGCCAGCTGAGCTGTGGGGGGCTGGCGCAGAGCAAAAACAAAATGACTGCTCAAGCCTCTGCAAGAGAACCATCTAAGAACAATCCAACCTGCTTTGGTCTGTGCTGTCTCCAGAAACATCTTTGTTTTGTGACGATGCAACCATTTCTGCTCAAATGGACTTATAGGGAGGCGTGTTTCCATCCAAAACACACTTCTTCTTGCACATCATGCATCTCTGAAGCCATAAATACTAAAAAATAAAACGCAAAAATAAGAAACAAGAAATTATACTGTATGACATACAACAGAACATCTGATTTTAGTTGCATTTACCACCTTGGATTCATTTTGGGGGCAAATATCAATTGTTAAAACTATATTTGCAACCTTTATTCCTACAAATCAAAACAAAAAAGCTCAACAAGTGATATTAATGAAATACAAAATTTACAAAATCAACAAAAGTTAGAGAAAATGCACTAATTTACAAAAACACTGATTTGTCCAGATCAAATTTTAATTTAAAAATATTTTACCAAAGTTCAATCATCGTTTAACCCGTTTCAAAAGGGGTCCCAGTTAGTTTTTATTTATATAGGACTTTTCCCAGTAACTCACAAAGTGCTTCACTGTTAAAATACAAGACAAATCAATAAAAACAATAAATATATATATAAAAAAAATACAGGAAAAAGATAAAACAGTAATGTTTTTTCAATTATCTTGCTTAAAAATGGCAGATTTGATATCGGTCTGTAGTTGCTCATTTGTGTTTTGTCTGGACTGTCCATTTTATTAGAGGTTTGATTACTTCTGTTTTCAGTGGTTCTGGGGCAACACCAGATGTTAAAGATAAGTTAACAATCTGGAGCAAGTATCACCAAATGCAATATATTAATATTTCACCAAATCGATTTTTCCCCATATCGCAAATGATTATGTTGTTTTTAGCCCCAAATTTTGCCTCTGAGTTGTTGGCATTGAGTAAGCCTGTGCTCAGTTCCCATCATTCCTTAGTTTACACTCTCTAGCTTACAGTCCCTCACAACCCCAGCATAACTTTACCAGTGCAACAAAAATGGTGAGCAATGTCAGAGTTATCCAGTTGTAAGATTTAGAACGAGGAAAACGAAGACATACATGGATCTATCTGTCTGCAATTGGATGTTTTGGACTGGAGCGGAGAAGGGAATTTGTGGCCCGTCGATTGTAGTTTAACAACTACAAACTTTTTCTAACAGCATTTGTCCTGATTCACCACAATTTGAATAAAGAAATACTCAGAAATCTCACTTTTCTTTATATATGTCCTCCATGGTGAAAAAAATCTCACAAGAACATGTTAAAAAACACACAAAATACACTTTTTACTTTATTTTTTGAATTCTTTATGATGGGTAACAACATATTTTAAATAATGGAAAAATGCAAAAGAAAACCACAATCATTCCACTCTGCATGTGCAAACCCATTTGTGTCATGGACCAGCCGTGGCCTTTTAATGTGTGTCAAAGTATCAGTCAAACAAAATGCAAGCAAAGAACATAATCCTAATGCTAATAAGTCCCATCTGTCTACATCTGCACAGAAGTGATTCTGGGTATTACAGCCCCTCAGGGGTTAAAGGTCAAAGCCGCACCACTGTTGGTTGCATGTGACCTTTGAACTGTAAAGCCAGCATGAGCATCCATCATCAATACAACCGCAAAGACTGTGTGGTACTTAGTAAACCCAGTGTTACTCCAATCAGTCTGCAGCTGCATCCAACTGTGACGTCAAACTGCAAAGAGTAGCCATATATAAAGTCTCTGCCAACTTCTCTGAGCCAAATACCTCACAAATGGAGAGGGAGACATTGAGAAGGTGGTTGGATGAGTCTACAATTTCAATTTATTTTGGTAAAAAAAAAAAAAAAAAATTCTGAATTCACAGTTAGCAGCTTCCCTGCATGTTAAAGTGTCCTTGAACAATTCTCTGAACCCTCCTCCTCCCAGCTACCCATGCTGTTCCTATTAGTGAGTGATTTCAGAGAAAAGGGAGAAAGAACTGCATGCTCAGTGTACATGTTTGTAAAAATGTGAGTGCAGAAAGCGATTAGGAGTGTCGTGTAAGTGTTTTGTTCAGAGCCTTTTTAGAAGTAATCTGTTCACCGTTTTTTTAATGCCATTTAATGGCAGAAGTTTAAAAATCAACCTTCTGATGCATCAGAAATCACACCAATAGGAGGCCTAACTCCTCTTTAGTTTAAAAAAAAAGATGTGAACAGACAAAAATATATTCTTTAAGTCAGTGTGTTTTCCTATGAACGTTCCAGTTCTCAGACTAGTGAAACTGTGGTTCAATTATTAGATATTTTATTTCTGTCGGGCAAAGAAAGATTGTCACATTTTGAGTAAAAAAGAATAAATGAAACAAAAAAATGATAAGAAAGATTACAAAAATACAAACTAATCTGCAGTATTAAAGAAATGAACACAAAATGCTAAAATAGCAGCTCTAACTGAGAAGTTAACATTAAAACAGACTAAACATGCAAAAAAAATCCTAAAAATATAACAAATGGACACATCCTAAAATCCCTCATTTACTAAGAAACAATGGAAACACTAATAAATAGCAGTACAGGAGCTAAATAAAACAATAAGATACATGCTTGAGGTATTTCAGAGTAAATTGGATTGGAAAAGGACTTCTTAGGTGATGAGATGTAGTACATTTGAAGCTATATTTACTCACTGGGAACAACAGGTTTAGACAATGATGTTTACACTGGACAAGTAGGGAGGGGCTTCTTCTTCTTTTCAGATGTTTACTAGAAGAAACATCTTTGAACGCAAATATGTTGAATGGAGAAGCCCAAAACGCATGTTTGCAGAGACTTCATTGAAATATAAACAGAGTTCAGAGCAAAAGAAATGGCGTCCTCAACACTTTGTGATGCTGCAACGCTGCAACAGGTCGAGCTCCTGCTTAACAAAATTTAAACGAATAAGTAAACAACAAAGAATATAGTTATTTTCAACCTTTTTGTGTTTTTAGTAAACATTTATTAATAAAAATGAATGAAAATGGGGTATTGTTATCCAGAAATCAATGAAGTCCATGTATAGGTTTTTGTTGCATGCTGGGTAAAACAAACACACTCCAATAAAGAGAAAACTTCACATTGGCTTATTGAACAGTTTATAAGAATTACTGCTGTACAGTTTATCATTTCAGTACAAAAATGTAATTTTCATCAGATGAGGACATTTGGGTCAAATGAAGTGAAGATCAGTGGCTCTCAGCTGGATGAACATTCAACCTATAAAGTGATTTCCTCCCAGTGCATACTGGGAAAGGCTTCAATCCCCACTGACCCCAAAGGGGATTAACGTAGAGCAAAAATATGATGAGTTTTTATGATTGCAACAAATATGATTTTAACTTTTATTCATCTGGATTGGCACATATTGTAGCAGCAGATGTGACAGAATATCCACTTAAACATCAAAATGTTCTATTTTTCTTCTTCCAGGTGTAAAAGATGTACTGGACGATGAACACACTGCCTCTTCCTCAGTATGTTGAGCTGGGCGTCCATTCACTGAGCGGCCTTCTGTGGACTCTTCTGCTCCTGTTTCTGTGGCACTGCTATCGGATCGGCTCCGACCTTACCCTGCCGGGCCACGCCCACGCTGGGAAGCTCAAGTCCAACTCAAGGCGGTCCATGATCTCCCGCAGCGTTAGCTGCATCAAGACGAAAGGTAGCGCCAGATCCAAACAGTCGAGGAGCGACCAGATCGGTCCTTTTATTTCCATGGACAGAGTGAAGGAGGATGAGCAGGGGACGGGATACCTCACCCCAGTGCTGAGTCACTCCCTGTTTCCGGCTCAGGCAACTGCAGAAGCCAAGAAGCTGTATAAGGCACTGCAGGAATATGCCAAACGCTACAGTTGGGTGGGAATGGGTCGCATTCACAAGGGCCTCCGAGAGCAGGTACAAGCTGATTTCAACAATAAGGATGTTCAAGATTTACTCTAAGATTCAAATATTGAAGGATTTAACAATCAAGAATTTAGCTTTTTAGTTTGAGAATGTTCTGTTTTTGTAATTTGTCTAACTTTAGGTCAAACAGAACGATCTCCCTGCGATCCAAAAGCCTCATCTCTTCTTCCTGCCAGACGTCCCAAGTGTTCCTTTTTTCCCACGTGACGCTCATCGGCACGACATCGAGCTTTTGGAAGCCAGCTACCCCGTCATTTTGGCGGAGTTCCAGGCTGTTTATCAGCGAGGCATCGACTCTAAAACAGGCTGGACCTGCGTGGGGCCAAAGGTACTCCAGGACACCTTCAAAGCAGGGATGGAAGAAACAGTCAACAGCTCACAGGAATTCTCTAAAAATGACAGGAAAATTCACTCCTGAATTTACTGATGCATTGTAGTATTTCTTAATTTTTGCATGTGAAAGCAATAAGGGTTACAGCGTGGTTGGCGCTCTTACCTCAATGAGAAGTTCCTAGTTTGAATCCTTGCTTTCTGAACTTTTCTGGACACCACAGTCAAAAAAAGGCTTCACAGGTTGATTGGTGATTCTAAATTGTCCCGTAGGTGTGAATGTGAGTGTGTGGTTTTGCACCAAACTGGCAACCTGTACCCTGAAAGTTGTTGGGATAGGCTCCAGCAACCCCATGACCCCAAAGTGGATTCAGAAAATGGGTGGTTGGATGTTATTGTAGGTTTTCTGGTAACATTTTGATGAGTTGCTGCAAAACGCTCAATATAGTGTTGACAAAGATACTTAATACATTTGGCAAGTTTGTAAGTAGTATATTAATATGGCCTTTGGAGACAATTATCTCACTTTAGGTCAGAGGTGTCAAACTCAATCGCACAAGGGCACAAAAACCAAAACACACCTTAGGTCACGGGCCGAACGGGATAATAATTTGTTGAACACATTAAAACTAAATGTTTTAAAGCTTTAAAACCTTAACTTTTTAGCATAATTATGAACTAGATATATAGCATTACCTGTGATAATGCTAGTGTGAATGCTGTAAGCTGAATTTGGCTGCTGAAGCTGATAGCTGAAATCACTGAAGCTGGTAGCCAACTAAACTATTAGCTAAATGCCAAATTAGCCTAAAAAACGTACAAAAAAAAAAAACTTGGTTAGCCAAAACAGCCAGCATGTAGTTGAAAAAGTAGCTAAACTTCAAAATAGCATAAAAAATAGAAAAAACCCTAAGTTAACCAAAACAGCTAGCGTGTAAATATCAGCCTAACTATAAAACAGACAAAAAAACAAACAACAAACAAAGAAAAAAAAGCATAAATTAGCCAGAACAGCTAGCATGTAGCTGAAAAATAGCTGAAGTCCAAAATAGCCATCTTAGTAAATGCCAAAACAATCCAAAAAGCTGGCAGAATTCTAATTTTTAAAACTTTAAACCTGTAACTTTTTAACATTATTATGAATAAAAAGAGGCAGGAATATTATTCCAGAATAAATCAACTTAAAACCTTAACTAACTTTTCATATTTTACTCTCTATAAAAATAGATTTTGACAAAATTACAGAAGTTAAAAATAAGTGCAAGATAACATTGAGCTATAAATAAAAATAAAATAAAATGATCTGTTAATTACCCAGAGGGCCGGATCCGGCCCCCGGGCCTTGACTTTGACACGTGCTTTAACAGATGGTAATGAATCTTACTATGTTAATAAAACTTTTTCAGCTTATTGTGCTGATAAATGTCTTACTAACAACTTATAAACATATAGATATACACAAATAATGCTTGTTATTGTGTCAATAAAACTTATTATAAAGTATTACCAGTTCTTTATCCAATTGAAAATGTTAAAAAAAGATACATTAAAAAAACAAACAATTGAAGTATTTCTTTTGATTTCAGGGCCAGGCGGTGTTCCCGTTGTACAACGCTGGCGTGTACATGACTGGAAACTGTCGCTCCTGTCCGTGCACTTACCGCACCCTTCTGTCCCTGCGAACGTTCATAAACAGCAACTCCTTGGGATCGGCAGGATTTTGGCTGCTGGGGCCTGGAGCCTCGCTGGCGAGCTCCTACGGTCCCACCAACACACGCCTACGCTGTCATCTCGGTGTGTAAAAAAGTCCAAGATTCATTTCAGTGGCCAGTTCCCTTAAAGGGTAACCAAACAGAGGAGTTGGAGGCTGACTCCACCCACAACTGAAATTTAAAATCCAGTCAGAGAGGGGAACAGGACTGTTATTATCACTTGGGCTGCAGATCATGACGTGAGACCCTTGAAATGACGTGGGACTTAAATGGTCTGACCAATCACAAAATTCAACTGTAATACCTCGATTCAAACTGTAGGGGGCTATTATGTTGACTATATTTTCAAGAATTAAACAAGTTTATTTTAATTTGTCAAAAAAATGGCAATGACCAACAGACGGCACGTTTAAAGCCCAGCCAAAAATGAGTTGACTTAGAGTTTGTTCCAACATGTCACACTTTCAGTGTCCCCCCATTGCCCTTTTAAGTCCCCTCAGCTTTTTTTGATGCTTGCGTAACCTTCACCAACATTTTGCAAAGCATTTCAAAGAAATGAAGGTTTTTATTAAAAGGGGACATGTGTTATGAGAACAAAATCTCCTCTCAAAGTTATGTAAATCATTAGAGATGCATTTGTAACAGGTTGGGGTTAATTTCCCCCATGTTAGTTTTGTTCTCTGACCCATCTGGCTATAATCCCCTCTGATACACTAACCAGACTGTGGTATTTCATAAAAAAAGGAAACAATTCTTTGTTTCTTTTGTTAAAAAAGAAAAAAAAATCTGATAGAAATTCCCTCTTGCAGGTCTCCAGACTCCACCTTTGTGTGAGTTGGTGGTGGGGGGAGAACCTCAGTGCTGGTCAGAGGGACACTGTCTCCTGGTTGATGACTCTTTTCTTCACACCATCTCCCACAAGGGTGAGTTTCATTAAAACAATAAAAGCATCTTAAATTAGCTCTTTTATTCATTTCTGTTGATTATTTTTCTGTTTTTGCCCCTTAAGGTCCTCCAGAATCTGGACCCAGAGTCATCCTGAGTGTGGACCTCTGGCATCCGAACGTGGCTGCAGCGGAGAGGCAAGCTTTGGACTACATGTTCAGCCCTGATCTCTGATTCCTGTGTGCAACATGCAGGGATGCCTTAAACTTAGCCCTGTTTGTCCTGGCTCATACATCTCATTCCAACCTACAAAACACTGTGTGAGAAATACTAATATAAAGCCATCAGTCATGCATTCAAGACTGAATGCTTGGTTTACCATTAGTGTGTTGCTTCCAGATGTGCAACATCCAGTACCAGGACTGGTGCGAGAACAGCAGAACTGTTGTAAATATCAGCATCCCTCTCTATTGCAGAGCATGCATGCTACAGTCTTGCATGAGCAACAAAAGCATGCGCTCAAACCTTCAGGAAGCAAAGGCCATGGGAGCACTCCAGGCGCTCTTATTTTGAAATGAAGAGAGATTATCAATGTTTACCAGTCAAAACTGTGAAAAACTACAAAAAAACACATGGATGGAGATTCCAATTTATTTTTGTTATTGCCAAATAGATTACTGTGGTTCTTCTGTGTCTTCTAACAATCATTTGTGAATGCTGGAATGATTCTGTGAGGATATCTGTTATGATATTTACTCTTTCCTAATGATTTTCTCTTGGAATTGGTTTGCATAGAAAATATGTCTGTGTTTCTATTTATTTATGTACTTAGACATAAAAAAATAAATCTTCAAGCAGGAACAAAGGTGAGAGTTCATTATTTTTGTAACAGTTGTTAGAGGAAAATTAAATATGTAAAAGTTATTTTAAACTTTTTTTCAATAGAAGCAAAACATTTTTAAAAAAAGCTTTAAATGGTTTTAGTAAACATAATTCTTTTTTCTATTTTTGCTCGTGCGGCTCTTTTGTGGTTCTTTTTTTTATTTTTTTAGACAGCAGATGAGAATTAGTGTGGCGATTTTGTCTTATATGCCATCTGCTCATCTGAGGGTCCCATGTTGAGGATTACAGAGTTTGATTTAATCCCCCCAGAGAGACAGATTATTCCTGAGATTGTTGACAATCTCATGGGGTCGTATGTATGTTGTTTGGTGACGTGTCATTCTCTCTGGATATTTAATGTATTTTAAGACAAAACAGTCACTTAGGTTTGCAGGCATTAGCAAATCATGTAATAGCCCAATATAAGATAAAATGTGTTTTAAATAATGATAATAATGAGCACATTTGTATAAAAAATTGAAACTTCATTGCTGTCAATTAGTTATGCAAGAGTATTAATAAAAATTACAGTAATTATTTCCCTAATAAACATTTGTTTTTTCTTTAAATTGAGTAAACTCAATACGATATTTGAAATTTGCATCTTCTATAAAACCTATTAAAATATGAGCTCTAAATTTTCATTAGTTTAAGCTTGATTTCAGTTTTTTTATTTTGCAAAACAGAATTGTCTCAAAAATGGCTACCCCAAAGAAAAACAAAAAGGGTAAGAATACATTTTTCATTAAAATGAAAAAATTATGGATCATAAAGTGGACCATAAACCACATTTCTGATGTTGTTCTGTGACACTGATGTCTTCATGAGTTTTCAGAGCTTCTTCTTTCAGAAAATCTATAATTTTGCTTTAAAAAGCTCCACACACTTCATTATTTCATACATCTGTCATGGGAATAATTACAAATAGACAATGTAAAATCTGAAAAAAAGAACTTTATTTTCCACATTATATAGTTTAAACAAACAAAAGGGGAAAATATAATAAAATAAAAGCATATATTTGATGTTTTAAACTTATAACAACGTAAAGGTATATCGATGGAAGAGACGTTATCTCAGTGATACATGAGCGAGTGGATCAGATAAAGAAGTGACTGAAGATATCCTGATGGAATTCATTTCCTTTGCTTTCACTATGAAACATACAAGTAATTTAACTGAAAAGTGTGCAGATGTGCAGCCCAGCATAAGAGAGCTGCTGCTCCAGTTTAAATGTCTTTTAAAATATCACCTGCACATCATCAAGAAGATGAATATGCACCTCAAAGCCTCCATCATAGTCTACAAGGAAGTAAGTGATAATACCGCATCATTAAATAGGGATTCGGTCCATTTTACTGTGTTCTATGTGCCATTACATTTGATTTCTACATAGTTTCCCATTTATATTGTGAAAAATCCAAAAAGTCAAAAGTGCATGAGGTGCTATAAAACCACACAAATAATCATAATATAATTTATTAATTTCATTTGGATAGATTGAGCAGCTCATTTGAACAAACATAAAAGTTTCAGGAACAAATACTCATTAAACTCAAAAAACTAAAATTTCTTATTATTTTTGGTTCTGTTTAGCTTTGAGGCCATTTCATAAATCCAGAATCACCTCATCGCTTCAATACTTCGGCACAAGCTGCCGTACCTCAAACGACCACTTTAAACCTCTTACTTTTATTAAAAATACTTAAATAAACAGAAATGTAGAAATAATATTGCAAACAAATATTAGTGGAATCCTTGTGCAGGGTGGGATGTAAGGGAAATTAAGGACAAAAATTAGTTCTAAAATTGCAAAGGAATTTATTATTCTAACTTTTTTTTTGGTTGTTCTGAAATAATCCCTGAAAATATCTTTAAAATTTAAACAATATGCAGATGGACTTCAGGTGTAAGAACGTTAAAGTGTGTCTTCTCTCTTGCTCTCATTTCTTTGACATCATTTTGACAAACTCTGCAAAGACAGAATTATGAGTTTAGTTCACCATCCTAAACAACACTGTAACAGGAATTATTGTCAATAAAGTTTTGGAATCATAAATGTATGAACTATTCAGAAAGTAAAAGTGGAGTCAAAATGAATCATTTCAACATTTTCTTCTCAAATCACTTCAATCATCTAAACAGATTTACATTTATTTTCACTTATTTTAAGCTTTATTTGTCTTCTTGTAGCATCAGCAACTTACCTTCAAAGTCAACTTTTCCATCTCCGTTGTTGTCAACTTCTTGGACCACTGAGTTGATCTCATGTTTGCTGGTTTGTTCCCCCAATAACTTCACCATAGCGAGTCTCAGCTCCTCGGATGTGATCGCCCCGTCACCGTCTATATCAAACTTAAGAGAAGGGACAGAAGAAATCAGAACAACACAGTGAGACGTCAGACAACACAATTCTGAGAAGTTACCTCTCTGAAAGCATCTTTGAGTTCTTTTAAACCGATCATCCCTGCTGTTTCATCCAAAAGCTTCGGAGTCATCAGTTCCACGAAATCATCAAAGTCCACCTGCCCCCCCACTGTGAGGAAACAGAAAACACAAATAATGGAAGAAAAAATCTGTCATATTTTTACCAGGATGTTTAGAAAAGTGGAACAGTCAAGCATTTGGTCTATATGTGCAAATACTTGACATTCACAAAAAATGGCAAAACATAATTCCTTCTTAGAATACTCAATTGAAATAAAAATATATCTCAAAGAAATACTCACAGTTCATGTTGATGTTCTGGCTCAGTTCAATCAGCTCCATTTCTGTTGGCATGTAGCCCATAGTCCTCATCAGGTTCCCCAAGTCTTTGCAGCTGATGTAGCCGTCTTTATCTTTATCGAACTCCAGGAAGGCTTCACGCAGCTCTACGGACAAACACGGAAACAAATGTATTTATTTATTTTGACGATGATATTTAAAAGAAATTAAAAAAAGCAAGATTCAGTGGAAATATTGCAAAAAAGTTACCGTCCAGCTCGTCATTCGTAAGATTTCTTGTCTGTAAAAAAAGAAAAAAACAATCAATGCAACATCATGTTGAAAAGCAGTTCATTTTGAAAATAGAAATTAATTTTAATTACAATTGGAATGCTTTGTAATTTAACATTTCTAAAAGTACAGAATACCAAAATACATTAAAAAATGGATTTTACATTAAGTTTATTAATAAGGAGCCTTAAGTTTGTTACAATTATCACAATAAAGTATATTTTGAGTTAAAAATTTCGTGCATAATCACTGCATTTTAAAAATGTCACCCAGTTGAGAAAACGTTTGCTGGAAGAAACATTTTTTTAAAAAGTAAAGTCACATGCATGTGTCATTATTTTTAAAACTAAAAACTTTTACACTGTAAAATCAAGTTTTAATCAAGTTATTTGTCTAAATTGAGCAAACGATTTACGTAAACATTTACTTTAAATCTTACAAATTTTTGAATTGATCCTATATTCTCCTTTCTTCAGTGCAGCTCTGCTTAAAATTGTTGATGACAGCTGAAAAAATCCAATGAATCAGGGATTGAACATGTCGTGTACATTCATATTTTTTAAGTAGAGCTTAGGCAGCGATTTGCGGCAAACATCATGTCTTGGTCAAAGCATGATGAACTACTAAACTACATATAAGGCAAACTGTGTAAAGATGTCAATCCTGTGTATAAACTAACAAGGTTTTTAGGACAGGATGCACAAAAAGATGGAATCATTTTAGTTGATGGTTCGCTTTCTTTCCTATTTCAATAAACATATTTTTTTAGGTTTACTTCGTAAGTGTGCGTTAAATCATTTTTATTTTATTTTTTAAATGATTGTGTATTTTTAAAACAGCATATTTCCACCAAAAATATATATGTTTTGATATTTACCTAATAATTGGTGAATATTTAGCTAAAATGGACATAAAATTGACATAAAATCACACGATTGCTACAGACTTACTTGTCTCTTTTTCCCTCCTCTGAGAAAAATGCAGGGCTGTTGGACACTCATGATGACAATCTCGATTCAGATCCTTGACGGAATTTCTTTATGCAAAAGGAGAAAATAAAAAGGCTGAAGCTTCTGCTTTACATAGCACCAGCTGGCTGCTCTCTGTGTTTGGAGAATAGGATCTTGTGAGAACAAACCGGGATCAGGAGTGCTGTATATCCCAGAAAGCAGGGATGACGTCTCGTGCGGATTATCTTTTCCAGCTTTGGGTTGAAAGGGAAAGATAGGCTTAATGCTGCATTTTCACAGAAGCTCGAAAAACCATCAGTTCCTTCTGTCTTTTCTTTTATCTGATTTCAAATGAAATGAATCATTTTAGTCATAACACTAAAGTTTTTTTTTAATGTAGCAGTAAAAAAAATGAATAAATGATCCAATTCCTAGTGATTCTGCAACTGGTCCCACTTAAAAAGATGAGAGTCTGCAATGTTCACCATAGATAGAATCAAGGAAATCACATCATATGATTTTTGGAGAGTTTATTGTGCAGAAAATAACCATTTGGTCAATAATAAAAGTTTAACTCACTATTTTGTAATATCACTGCAGGATTTGAGTCCCTGACGATATCTTGTGTTACTATAGTAACCTTTGATACTGTGATTCCACCTGGGTACCCCGCCAGGTGAATCTCTCATGGAGTTCCAGGTTTGTGGAAATTATCAGTGATCCTGTGCTTCTAAAGATTGATCCAACAGTTGATCTCTTCTTCTCATCAAGAGTATCATAGATTGATCCCTGTCTTGTTCAGGTGTAGAATCTTGTCTCTGGTGTACTTTGATAGCTCTCTGGTCATAGTGAAGAGGTTACAATCTGGCTGTTTAAGGGTGTCTATAAAGGTGTCTTTATAGAAAAAAGAACTAGTTCTAAGAGGTAACAAGTGGAAGATATAGGTTTGTGAGGAACAGAATTCCTATTGGTTTTAAAGAGCTAAATACTTATTTTCTGCATCATTATACAAGCAAATTACTTAAAGATCAAACAGTGCGGTTTGCTAGTTAACTCTGCCCTTATCTGCCACTGTTAACCTAAATCAGGTGTGCAGTTTCAGCTGGAAAACATGTTCTGGGCCCTCGAGGGCTGGCGTTTGACACCTGTGGTTTATAGAGTCATTATCATTAACTTCTGGTTTTATGTAATACGTCTAATCCTGCTTTTATATGTTTCTATTGCACAGATTAAAGGAACAGATTGCTTTCCCCTTGTCAAATCATATATACATTTGGTTGCCGTATAGAATGTCCTGACCCATTTTATTAAAACTGGTAATGACATAATCCTCCATCATGTTATGTCATCATCAGGCTGGGATATTTCCAGTCAGTAAAGGGATGAGAAATGCTTCTGCCACTTCACAGGAACACAATTCGGATTTGATTTTTGAGATTTCCAAAATGGAAAAGTGGGATTGTGGACGGTACATTTGTTGGTCTAAAGATCCAGTGCTGTTGGGTTTTGACAACTTCAAATGACCCTAAGAGAAAACAAAAAAAGTTAGTGTCACATTTATAATTGTAAAAGTAAAATAAAAGAACATTATAGGACAGGGGTCTTGAACTCCAATGAGTCAGAGGGGCCGCATCACATGTAAATTGAAAATCTAATATATTTATGAATATTTAGTAATAAAAAAACAAACAAAAAAAAAAAGAACTCATAAAACTAAATTTAATTGCCACAAACTGTCTCTCTTTCGGAATAAATGACAATATTTTCACTTCTGTTAGTGACAAACTCAAAAAAACAGAAAAAATATTTATATAAAGTACTTTAAGGGCAAATCAGGTTCATTGAACAAACAGGAAATTCCATAATTGAACTTATTTAGGCCCTTATTTTTGTAATATTAGAATAAAATATCAGAAAAGTCATCACATTTTCACATATATTTTAAAATGAACAAACTTTGGCTTTTCTTCTTTAATTGTTGCTCCAACTTTTTCTTTTTCTCTATCTTATTTTTTGCTGACTTATGAACATCTAATGTTACAGCTTCGATGAGAGACACTTTTAACCTAAGAGGTATAATGAACTTCCACAAAAACAGACTACATAATACTATAAACTGAAAAGCACATTTCTTTTAAGAGGACTTCTCTGATTCGTTTCTGCCGACACCAGCCACTAGAGGGAGACAACCCCTTTTAAGACTCACTCCTCATTCATTTTAAGACATGTGAAAATCTGTATTTATTTATCTAATCCCAGTCCATTGAAGAGTTTCTAATCTTGGTTTTGCTCTGTTTTTTTAGAGCAAACCAAACCAGATTAAGGTGATTAACTGTAGAAATCCAGTTAATCTTGGTACGACAGAGAATAAGCTATAGACTGCTAATACAAGGGATTAACAGGTCACTAAAATATACAAGAGATGAATGGAAAAGACAGTGACAGTTGATAAATATTGAGTATGTTATCACACAGCTAAGGTTGAATCTTTTAAAAATATAAAGTGAGTTGGACATTTTTTTCTTAAAGACATGCTTCATATTTGATCCTCACTTCTTCTTCAGGGGCGCCACGGTCCACATGAACCTGCTTGGCCACCTTTTTTGACTGAATGGAATGCCAAAAAGAAAGAAAAAAATATAACAATATTTCATCTTTTAAAACATGTCTTATTTGCATGTGGTAAAAGAAAAGTCTGTGGAGAAAATTAGTCGGTATTTGCCTTCATAAACACGCTCAGGAAATAAGTTAAAAAATTCCAAGCAACGCTTTTGCTTTGATTACATTTTAATTTAATATATTACAATGTAATATATCAATCCAGTTTCAATGTTAAGTAAACGGTACAGACGTAATCTGAGGTCCCGTGGCGCATCGTTCCCACAGCAGCATGATTTGAGCGGAGCGGCGCAATTTGGGCGGCGTGGCCCGAGTTCAAATATTTGAACGTTGGCAAAGTTGCTGCGTAATGTCAACCAATCAGGGATTCAGCTTTGGGGCACGAGATGTACAAAGTACAAATCCAACATGGAGAATCGATACAATCTCCTGAACTTTCATGCTTCCATCAGTTTTTATAACCTGCTGTAAATTGTAACTTAAATTGTAACTTGCCCACAGATGTAAGAATTTTTACATTTCTGTGCCAGTTCTACATCTACTTTTACAATTTTCTATTGCATAAAAAAGCTAAAAAGTCCCCAAAACGTAGAAGAAGGTGAAGAGTGCATGTGGACGGATTGGGATGTTTATTTCACAGCATGAAGATGAGAGGGCCTAAAGGTCATTGTGTGGTCACACAAATTCCAAACACAAAGATTTAAGAACTTGGGTGTCGTGTAATAACTGATGTGTTCTGATGATAATCAATGAGTACTATTAGCAATATTAGTAGCAATTCAGAGTTAGATGTCTTGCCAAGGCCACATGGGTGGGCAAGGTGGGACTTGAACACGCAATCTTCCGATCAGGAGTCTACCACCCTACCGCTGCACCACGGGCCTGACTGTGACCTTACCTAGATCTGAAGGTGACCTGAACGTGACCTTGCCTGGATCT
>NC_050519.1:14703177-14706849 GCF_002922805.2 Oryzias melastigma | reverse complement strand
TTGATGATGACCAGATTATGGAAACTAATTAAAATTATACTTGAAAATATAAATACACTATAGATGTGGAATTATATACATTTGCATCTTCCCACTCCCTTTTAAGCAACTAATCAAACTAAATCAAACTTTACTGCAAAGGTTCCTCGTCATCTTTAGGTGATGGTGTCATACACGGTGAGCTTGCAGCATGCTAGCGGTCCACGCCACTTGAAACGCCACCGTGAAAACAATCCACTCAGTGGAAGCGAGGCTTAATGAACGCTTGCCAGAATGAACTGGACCGTACCGTACGACTCCGTTCCGGATCGTACCGGACTGCTTAAGGAGAAAAGAAAAAAACTATCCAAAGTGGAAAATAGTAGATGGTAGCAGAGGGAAGCAACATCATAAAACACCAGATGAGCCCACTTTTAATGTAAACAAGATAAGGAGAGCGAAGGGTTAAACTAGTCAAAATGCACACAATACAACTGCAACACTTAACCATACAAACCGACACAAATAGAGCCTTTCATTTTGTCACGCATACTATTAATGCAAAGGTGAGCTGACACCTGTGCTCAGGTGAGTGTTTATGTGTTGCTGTGGTGGATGGTGATGGAATGTACTCAGGGGGAGAGCGCCCGGCCATCCCCACGCCGAGACCCCCACTGGGGCAGCAGCAGCAGCCCGGATCCCCCAACACCCACCATTGAGCCACGGAGAGAATCCGCCTGCCGGGCAATCCCACCAAACACCCAGACCGCTGTAGAGGTCCCCCCACACCCGAGAGCAGGAAGGCACAGGAACACAGAGAGTGCAGGCCCCTGGCCACCCAGAAGAACAGCCCCCCCACCACGCTAGGAGGCCCCACCTCCCTGGAGAGCCCCCAACCCCAGAGGAGCAGCCCACTTCCACCCAGCAGCGCCGTACATCCCCCCGCCCTACCCTTGGTATGAGCCAGGGCCCGCCCAAGGGAGACCAACCCCCATGCTCCAGTCGACCACCCGCCACAGGAGATCCAGGGGGGAGCAAAGCACGGGCCTCCAACCCCCGCCCAGGAGAGGGGCACCCAAGAGAAACAGGGGTCCAGGAGCAGTGATGTAAACAAGGCCCAACCAGGCACACCCACTGATGGAGTTAAGGAGAGGACTAGTTCTCGAGAGCAAGGACCGGAACCCGCACCACCGAGACCTGGACACCTCCATGCTCCGATGTAGTTTGATCCCCTGCTAGATCTTAAATCTCGGGGATCCCACTGCCGGCGTGGAGAGGAGGCCCAGGAGACCGGCACCCAAGAGTCAAGACCAACAGGCTAAGGTGTTTAATTGCTCCTGGGCGGCCATCTTTAAACAATAGAAACTATATTTTGGTGATGAGCCTTTACCGTCATCGTGGTAAAAACCCTCTTTCCTTGGTGTGAGGGAGAGGCCTCCCCTCACCATATTTAAGTTCAGGTACTCTTGTACATCTTTTACACATGTCATTTATTTAGTATTTTGTTTACAAATCCTTTTCTTCTCTGAGCTCACTTCCTGTAGGTGTGGCTGTGAGTGCACGCATGGCTGCATCCAGGATACCCAGCTGAGAATGATTGCAGTGCTGATCTCTGAGCTGAACCAAGTGGACTCAAGGGGGGATGGATATTTGTTTCATTTGTTTAATTTCTGTTCTGTTATTTTGTTATGTGTGGTTAAGTTAAAATGTGTTAAATTTAAAGTGCAAGAGTAACTTGTGTCCTTTTAACTCTTCTGGGAATGTAGGTTTAGGTGGGAGGTTTTTTATGACTTCGGTTGGGTTTGGTTTAGTCTTCCACTATTTAAGAGGGTGTTTTCTTGTTTGATGAGGTTTTGCTGGTTGAGGGTCATGTCCTTTGTAAGTCCTCTGTTTTTCTTGAAAGAAAAAAAAAAAAGAAAGTATTAAAGCAGAATTCTGGCCATTTCTGAATATGCCTCATCCTTGTCAAGACTACAGCTCCTCTCACACGCCGATGAACTGAGATCCAGCTTGGAAAGGGTTACTCCATGACCAGAACCTCTACACTTGGATATTTGGATATATTGAGCTGATTTTCAGTTCCCATTGACACTTTTTACCCGCGTATTTCAGGATGGTCAGTAGGTTTAGTTCTCTAAAACCTCATAGCAGCTTTTCAAACTGTTGCCCTTTAGCTCCATCTGTTAAACTTTTTTTTTTTTTGGCGATTTGTTCATGCATACGTTTTTTAAATTAACTTAACATTAAGACAAAAAAAAATGTGAAAAAGTAGCATGAAAAAGAAAACAAAAATAAAAGCAACAGTGAAATAAATATATACATTAAAATAATACCATGATTAATTAAAACCTTTGTCAAAACTTTCCTTACGAGTAGATATGGGCTGTCTGTAGGTGAAAAAGGAGTAAACTTGTATGAGGCACTCTAGTGGCCCACAGGAAATATCAAGCTCATTGACACTTGGTGAGCCTGTAGAGCAAAATGTTGATGCACATTTTTCTAAAGACATGCTGCCAGAGACAGGTAGTAGTGAACACTAACACAACATGTAAGGGGAATTGATGGTGAATTAGGTGAGATGCAGGCATGTTGTACAGATTTTTTTAAAATCTTTTTAATCCCCAAACACCTTATATATGGATCAATTCTGATTGTGTTACAGATGTTGAAGCACTTTTGAGAGGCACTATGACAAAATGTTTTGTGTGTTATTGTGAATACACAAAAGTAAAGCTGTGTCGAAATTTGTTTTCTTTTTTTTTTACGAGTTACAAACAAGGTTGGGAGTTAGTATAGTGACTGTAATGTTTGTTTTAGTGGGATCAGTCTGTTTTCTTCTGTTGCTAACAAGAGTGACAATGCTAGCACGGCTAATGTTACTGGTTTGTCCTTGTTGGTCTGTGTTGTGTTCAGGTCAGGTGAATAAAGATCAGGCTCCGATGTTGATTCAGTTTCTTTTATTCTGGTTGACAGAAAAAACAAATGTTACATTGCTGTCTGGGATTTTCTTCAGTGCTACCAGAGGCAATTTCTCTCAGTGCTTCCCCCTAAAGACTGAAAACTGCATGAAAAAGAAAGAATCAGCATAAAAATAGAGGAAAAATGGCGCGAAAATGGCGGCTCCTTTAAAGTGGCTACTAACAAAAATAACATCACAAACCGAGGAAAATTAATGCAGTACAATTGCTGCTTTTGATGGATCCAGGTAAAACAAACTAAAAACAGTTTAAGCAAAGATGTAATTACAAAGAACGGACACAAGGAGGAGCACGTCTTACCTCGGTCACAGCAGTCTGAGAGCGCATGCTCAAACATGTCTGCCGTGTCACTAGTTTTTTCATTTAGATGTTACTAACAATAACTGGTGGTGGCTCTGCTGCCGAACACTAGCGCCAGCCTTCCAACAGAAGCAATTCGGGGTTAGGTGTCTTGCCAAGGCTACATGGGTGGGGCAAGGTGGGAATTGAACACGCAATCTTCCGATCAGGAGTCGACCACCCTATCGCTGCACCACGGGCCTGACCGTGACCTTACCTGGATCTGACCTTGACCTGACCTCCACCTTACCTGGATCTGACCTTGACCTGACCGTGACCTTACTTAGATCTGAAGGTGACCTGAACGTGACCTTACCTGGATCTGACCTTGACCTCACTTTGACCTTACCTGACCTTGACTTGACCTTGTGTAAAT
>NC_050519.1:14694834-14702942 GCF_002922805.2 Oryzias melastigma | reverse complement strand
ACTATTGTGACTGACACATTTTTTTAATTCAACACATTATGTTTTAAGTGCACACGTTTTAAGAGCTCAGTCATAATAAAGTGCTTGTTTGACATACCCAGAGAGTAGCAGAGTCAGCCAGATTTGTGGGACCACTGACAAGTATTTCATTCTCCACGATGATAAAGATGCAGTGAGGATTTTACAGGTGCACAACAGTCTCCACGCCCGTTTCTCTACTTCTGTACGCTGGTGAAACATCTTCTCCACACTCGTGGGAGTATTCTTACGCTCCAGTGACCTCTCCTGTTCGTTGCAGGAGTAGATGAGTGGATGTGGAGACTATCCTGTTCCCACTGCAATGCTCCCTGTGCACGTTGAGTTTGATATATGCTTGTGGGAGAGTTTTGCAGGAAATTTAACGCCATAATCTAGGTTTATGGTTATTATTATGGCTAAACAAGCACATGGTTCCTGAACACAGCTGTCTTTGCAGCTCACCGCTCCTCCAGGAGATGGATCAGATGTTCATTTTAGTTGTTATAGTTATTGCATCTTCATTCCCCCTTTTAATGAAAACTAAAATAATGTCAAAGACTATTTCATCCAGACATGTACAGTGCAACTAAAACAGTATTATTTTTCAAATCACAATCCCCAGCATGATCATGGGGTGTCTGATAGTGTTTATCTGCTAGTTAGTTTTAAATTCAGTTATTTTTACTTTCTTTTAATCTCATTTTAATGATCACACTTTTACTATTTCTCTTGATTGGTCACTTATAATTGTTTCTGTACATGAAATGTGCTATGCAAATAAACTTCCCTTGTCTAGGCTACAAATGCAAAAACAAAAATTCCAAAACAAATGTTTGAGTTTTATTTATTTTGTACTTCTTCAGAGTCATAAACCCCCAAATTTTCACAAGAAACACTTAAAAATCATATTTAGATAGATTCTTTTTCATGTCACTGCCACCAATAAGAACACAAAAAAAAAAGAAAAGAAAAAGCAGACAGAAAATAAGCAAGCAAAGAGGCTCAGGTTGCCCCCAAAACTGAGCATACAGTAATCAGCAGTATTAGGAGTAAAAATAGTCATGCTGATAGTAGTTATAGTCGAAATTGCAGGAGTAGTCTTGCCAATAGTGACTGTAGTAGTAAATGTACAAGGAGAAGTCTTACAAAACATTGTTGTAGAAATAACTATAGTACTAATTATGAGAGAATTTATTGAAACTTTAATTCTTACAAACAACAGTTAGGAGTCGTAAGTATAGTAGTCTTGCCATTAGCAGTTGCAGTAGAAGTAGCGTTACATGTTTCGTTTGAATATATGAGTTTTCTGTCAGGATCATTCCAGTGAAATTGACAATAGCAAAAGTTGATTCCATGCCAGCGATGACTTTTCAAATCTAGTCCTGATACCAGGACACAGAGATGAAGAACGATGGTCTTTGCTTTTACATTTCACTGCTATCAAAAAGAACATGGAGAAACAAAGCAAGAGAACACAGAGAGAAGAAGTGAAGGAAGTGGATCAGGTTGTCACAGCCACTGAAAATACTGTCATCCGTAGTAGTGGGAGTACGAGTAGTTGTGGTTGTTGTAGTTGTTCCAGTACTGTCCATGGTGGTAGTAGTAGTAGGAGTGGTTGTAGGAGTTGTATTGGCAGTAGTAGTCATAGTATTAGCTGTAGCAGTTGTAGAAGTAGAGCCTGCAGATATTTCTGTTGAACATGTAAAGTTCTTGTCACTGCCGGTAGAATCAACGGTAACAAAGGTTGGTCGCATGCCACTGATAGTTTTATGGATCCATTCCTGATACGGGGACACACTGGTGAAGATTACTGGGCCGGTACAAGAAACTGACATGAAATTATGAATTCCAAGTAGAACCCATTGACAACGGACTTTAGTAAGAAGTGGAGATCCCTCGACTGTCTGTAAGAAAAAAAAAATAGAACATCTTTTTTGATTTGGTTCTCTCAATTAAAGTAAAACAAATCTCACACTGTTTTTCTTTACTTCATTACTTTTTCTTTACAATCATAGTAAGTCCTTCATTTTTATAGGTCTCATCTTAGTTTTTATTTAATGTTTTCATTTGATGATTTTACTAGTCTCAGGTAAGTGAAGTTTTTCCTCAAAAATATAGCACAATAAGATCAGCATTACTTCAAAAGACGAATACTTTATTAGTAGAAGTGAAAAGTAATCAGCAATATATTTACACAAGTAAGAATTATTCAAGAGTGAAACACTAACATGTAAAAAAATATATCTTTTCATGCAAATATCTGCTGATCAAAATACTGACCCGATCTTCCTGTGTATCCTTAAAATTGTTCAAATGTTACATTGAAGCGAAAAAAATGAAGTAATAAAAATATTCCAAAAATAAGATGCCTTAAAAAAATAAACACTAATTTCAGATTTTTTTTTTTTTTTTTGTCTAAATTAACTGCAGTAGTTTTGTGTCATTAAGTTACCTTGTAAAAAAATAAGTACAGAACTGGATACAATACTAACCTGACATGGACTGGATCCTTCCAGTTGAACACACCTCTCGCGCTCCACCATTTTAATTGGCTGATTTAGAAATTTGCACTGATCGTTGCTCACGATTGATGCTTTAACCTCCCTCAGTGATTCAAAAGTTTGATTTGTATATCCTGTTAAAGAGAGACTTCAAAGTTTAGAGCTCAGAAGATGTCCAAGAAATCTGTGTGTAAATGACAAGACACACTTCTCAAAAATGGTATCAGTATTTATTTTTCTTTTTTGATAAAATAATACAACAGTGTTAAGTTATGAAAGACACCTTTGAATGGATCAGTTTTAGTTTTTCAGTTTATTAAAACAAAAACTAATGTCAATGATATACTACAATGATAACAAGATTTCTCAATAACTTTATGTGTGAGCTTGAGCATACGGTAATTAACAGCTTAACAAGGAAAGGCAATACAAGACATACTATGTTCTTTGTCACACAAACTCTCTATGGTCTTACACAATTATACTCTCACACTGAGACTAGGGGCTACATGGTGGGAGAGTGGTTCGCGCCCTTGGCTTACAGCAAGAAGATTACAGGTTCTAGTCTTGGCTGGTTGACCTGAATCAAAATCACCAATCCCACCTTTTCCCCAAAGAAGGGCATCCCACTGACTAAGGTACACCATGAACAAGATGCCATTCTGTTGCAGGACCCACACACACCCCTAGGGGCAATTTAGTTTGAAGCATGGTGAGAGGAAGCCAGTGTGTCCAGAGAAAAACCACGCATGCAGAGAAAGTATGTGCATTCTTGCATTAAGAAGATGTCTGACGTAGATCAATTTTAAAATATTGAGTTAGTCAAAATACTAAAACTACTTATTATAATGACATCTGATAAATTTGTTAAGTTTTTACTTTTTCAAAGTGAAGTGGTAAGACTGTTTTTTTTCCCCAAATACTTTGAACTTGAAAGCAAAACTATATACAGTATAAACAAAATGAAGGGATAGTTGTTGTAATTGACAGATGTGTCTATTTAAATGGGCTTTAAGGGTTACGTACCTGTTTCAAATACAGAGCCCCAGATGGAAGTGTTGTTATAGAAGGTGCTCATGTTTGAGGCTAAGGGAATTGCCTGGATGTCGTTTGTAAAGCTAACTGGACTTGACAACTTGAAGAAACAAATTTCAGATACCCTCGCTTGTATGGACTCGCTGTTACAAGCAGAATCAACCAGATTTCTCTTCACTGCATTGGGGTTATCACTGAGGCGATTTTGTATACCCAGAACAACTTCTGTACTGTTGTCACCAATTCTGGATTAAAAAAAAAAAAAAAAAAAGGTCAAGATTGCATTAGATAAAAATCCTTATGTTGCAGTAAAAAATGGGCAATTGCATTGTGCAACAAATGGTAGAAATGGATATTTGTTAAACGTTGCATTATCAAATACATTAAATTTATCTTGAATTTTAGGCACAGAGGAGTCAAAAACAAAGTAGATCACTGTCATAACGTGTGTTCGTTGATGACCTAGCCCTTATTTTCTCATGTGTACTTACTGTAGGCATTTAGATTTAAAATTTGTTAAAACATAGATTCGGACAAGTTCCTTATACCCAACATAGCAGGTTTCTTCAAAACTTTGACTTGTGATACAACTTTCTTGTATTTGAGAAAAAAAAATACTCTAAAACAAAAATGCTTCATTTAAAAATAACTAATTTAGTTGCACTAATATTTAAATTAGACGTCGGTATGTAGACATTCCTTGTTTGCTTCCTTTCACAAAATAATATAAATATCAAACTGGAAAGCCTTACCTTGGTGAACAAAATCTCTCAGCAAGCACCCACTGGTCTGTGATCAGTGACCCTACACACTTAAGTTCAGAATTTATGTAGAAATAAACCATCCAAGGGGAAGTTTCTGGAGATCCATTATCAACAAATGTGGAATTTCCTGTCAAAGAGAGGAGAAAAGATTTAGGATTTTTGGTCAATTAATCAATGCAGGTGTGAATGAAGATGTCTCTGAAGTCAAGTATTTTCTAACACGTTCAATCCAAGAATTAGAAGAAACAAAGTGTGATTAAAAATGGCCAGCAATGGGCGAGTCAAGTAAAGTTTGTCCCAAAAGAGTTGCCCACAACTTTATGATTGGTATTTTATAAAATGAGACGCATATTCCTACGCATTGTTTAAAAAAATGATGACTCTGATAAAACTGTTGAAGTTATGGGAGTTTATGAGAAATAAAAAGGGTCTTCTCTTCTCCACACTCAACAGCTCAACTGACTTCCAATAAAAATCACAAAAATCCTTTTCAATTTTTCATAAACCTTAAAAAGTGGTTGTTCTGTTATTGCTGAAAGTTTCGTTTTAAAAAATACCTTAAATCTTCTGTCAGAAAAAGGTACAAGAACCTTTTTAATACCAGTGTGGGCTTAATACACTGAAGTCATATAGTAACAAATGTTTATTTGACCGAAACTGAGACAATACAGAAATCTAGTTTTGATAACAACATACATTTAACTCATAGATTAAGTTTTAAAGAGAGCATTTGTACAGACCAGTACATCCAAACATGAAAAAAGATCATTATTAATGCACTTGAAAGCTCACCAGTCGCAACCACTGGAGGACCACCTGAAACATGGAACAGAGATGCAAACATTGATCCAAGAATGTCCATACAATAGTGTAATAGATATAATAAGGTAATGTGTTCTTACCTGAGCAAAGCAGAAGGGTCAGCAGAGTGAATCTGCTCACAAACTGTTGGAGAGCCATCTTCAACATGATCTTCTCCAACAAATTCTGACTTTATATACTAGAGTTCACGGCTTTGGTCCGCCCACTGTTTGACTGTCACACAAAAATAACAGAGCTCTCCTCTGAAAGAACTACTTGTTTGACGAGGTAAAAAGTCAAAGATGTTTTTTAAGATTCCTGTGGTGTGAAAATATTCAAGTACAAAAGCTCCACAGTAATTAAAATGTACTGGGTATTTCAAAATAGTTGAAAACGCAAAGACAACCGAGTGGAAAGTTAAATCTGTCACTTTTGCACAGACTCAAACTTATAACTCGAATGAGAAAGATCTCAGTCTCAATTCAGCCCAGTCTCAGTAAAATGCGTACATATGCCACGATTTGGGAAATACCGTGTATAATATACGGCAAAACTGTTTTTTGCGTGCATATAATACGCGCGGTCCTAAACGTGTTAAAGTGTGTTTTCCACGTTTGACACGTCCCCTGGTGGAGGCGTGAGCATCACAGACAGCCCCACAAACGAACAATTTGCTTTTCTAATCCTAACCATAACCGTAATCCTAACCTTAACCAGGAACGACGTCATTTAGAAAAGAGCCGGAGGATTTCTGACCACGTGATCAAAACGAAACCTAAAAAGTCGTGTTTATTGTACGCCGGCGCAACCTATTCTCTAACATTGCATATCATATGCACGCAAAAAGCGTGTTTGGTGTATATTATACACGGTATTTCAGAGTGCAAAGTCGTGGAATATGTACGCATTTTACTGAGAGTGTGTTGCTCAATTATTAAAATGTTTCCATTAATCAAATTTGACATTTTTTTGCTTTGTTTTACATAGTAGTTATTTTCCCTCCATCCAGACTCAGAACCTACTGAATTCTTTTTGAGATCACAAAACTCCTGAAACCAACCAAGAAACTGTTGAACAAATTTGAGATTCATCTAATGGCCACACGACCACACTCTCACACGCTCACCTAAGAGCAATTTAGGGCTTATTCAGACTGGAAAAGCCTATTGGTTCGGGCCAAGTCCGCTTAATTTGGACCACACTGAGTTCTGAAACTTGAGACGATGAGTAAGAAGCTATACTAATTAGTGTTTATGACTTTATTGGGGAAAAAGAGTGTAAAAGTTGTTTAAAGGTTGTTTAAATGAGCCTGAATTCCTAGACCACATTTCTATGAGTTGCTGTGAGTCAATGTTGCTCTGTTACTCTGTTTACAATTCCCCGTCATGTTGGCTGTTTTGGTCCAGTTTTTTCCTTCTCCAGCATGGAGCCCATTCAGAATGAGGAAAACTCATTCAACCGAAGCTTAGTCTGACTGGAAAGGAATCTAGACCATCTCAAAAGATGGATTTGAGAGTGGATCCTGGTCTGGACCAGGGTCCACTTGGATGTTTTTAGACTGAAAGCTCTTGATAATTGAGGGAAAGTTATTCTGGTTCACTTTAAGTAAACCAAATGTGTACAGTTCAAACACACCATAAAAGACACCAATAAACCAAAGAAGCATGCGTTTGGACTGTGAGAGTGCGCCGGAGTGCCATTGTCATTTCTGACAAACTCTTACACATTGTAAGATAAAGGTACAACAATTAGACAATAGATTGTAGCACTTTGGTGAACTGAAATATATTTGAGTCACATGTTGTTTAGTATTCATTCTGAAGTTATTTGTCTGTTTCTGAGTAAAACATTTTTTATTTTAGTTTTAATTTTAGGTACATCACTTTATTTTATCCAGTCATACTTCCGCCAGTTCATTGGAGGATAAACACATAACATGTTGTTGAACAGGTTGAGCTGTTCCTGAATAAAAAAACTAAGAGTTCATTTCCATAAACAGATGAATAAGGAAGTAATTATATCTGTCAAAACACATTTAGCAAATGTTTTGTGCAAGATGTAGTCAATCCTTTCTTAATTTTTTGCAAAAACGTATTTATATGTATACAGTGTATGTATAATTTGCTTTTATTACATTTCGTTTAGCCATAAAATTAATTGAAATGTGTACATTTCTTTTACATTTTATATTTTATAGGGAAGATGAACAAAAATAATGAAATGTATCAAATAATGTTGTATACAAGCTGTAAAACAAATAATTAACATTTTATTTCATTTTACGATCTAAATTTAATGTGGAATTTTTCTTCACATTTGTTCCTGCTGCTAAGAAAGGTAAATTTGAAAGCTTTCTTCAGAAATGTTAATAATCCCCATATGTACAAAGGTTGTGCGTGACCTAAACCGGGCACAAAAGTTCCAGAAACTGGATCCTAATAGTTTTACTTTTATTAAATTCAATTCAATTCAATTTTATTTATCCATCCATCCATCCATCCATTTTCTTGACCGCTTCTTCCCTTTCGGGGTCGCGGGGGTGCCGGAGCCTATCCCGGCTACTGAAGGGTGAAGGCGGGGTACACCCTGGACAGGTCGCCAGTCTGTCACAGGGCCTCAATCACACACACATTCACTCTCACATTCACACCTAGGGGCAATTTAGAGTCACCAATTCACCTATGAAGCATGTTTTTGGATGGTGGGAGGAAGCCGGAGTCCCCGGTGAAAACCCACGCATGCACGGGGAGAACATGCAAACTCCACACAGAAAGGTCCCAAATCCTCCAGCCGGGACTCGAACCGGGGCCTTCTCGCTGTGAGGCGAGAGCGCTAACCACTGCGCCACCGTGCAGCCCTCAATTTTATTTATATAGCCCAAAATCACAAAGAGATTTGCCTAATTGGGCTTCAAAATATAAACAATTGTTAAAAACTAAACAGACTACATAAACTGGTTATCCCTGCCCTTAGACCCTCCCTCCCGGTA
>NC_050519.1:14664166-14689013 GCF_002922805.2 Oryzias melastigma | reverse complement strand
ACCCGGAAGGACTCAGACTAGCCGTTTCCCAACAAGGCATTATGCTCGGACGCCAAGCGGACGCCCTCTCCCAAATGGCGGTGGCCCAGCAGGACCTTTTTCGCCGCCTGGACGGTATGACTCAATCTCTACATGAACTTACTAATCGTTTTTCCCAGGCTTCGTCCGCCACTGCTCGAGTTCCCGCCAATCCCTCACCTTCCACTTCCGGATCACCGTCCGCCCCCGAAAATGTCCGACTCCAACCGGAACCATTCTTCGGGGATATGGAAGCCTGCGGAGGGTTTTTGCTACAGTGCCAGCTGATATGTCAACAAGCTCCCAGATACTACCAGACCGACCACAGTAAGATAACCCTTATCGTCAATTCTCTGCGTAACAAAGCCCTTCTGTGGGCCCAAGCTTTTCTCACAGCCAATCCCATCAATAACCTGTCTTATGACCGGTTCCTCAGCGAGTTCCGCCTCATTTTCGACCACCCTCGTAAGCAGGAAGAGGCGACCCGGCGGTTACTCGCTCTTAAACAACGGAACCGGCCAGTAAGCGATCACGTCATTGACTTTCGCATTTTAGCGGTCGAAGCTGGTTGGCCCGACCTGGCCCTCAAGGGCATTTTCTACCAATCACTAAATGAACAAATCAAAGATCATCTCTGCTCTCAACCCGAAGCAAGCTCTTTTGAAGAGTTAATATCCGCCGCCCTTAGGTCTGATATCAGGTTACGCGAACGCCAAAGAGAGCGCTATCGACCCCCTCCTCGTCATCTCATGACCCGCCATGCTCCACAGACCGAACCCAGCCCGGTCCCTGAACTCTCCATCCCTTGCGCTCTTACGGACGAACCCATGCAGATCGGCCACTCCCGACTGTCGGACGAAGAACGTCGCAAAAGGCTCGAAACAGGGGCATGTTTCTACTGCGGGGCGCAGGGCCACTTGGTGTCTGGGTGTCCACACCGTTTAAACTCCAGAACCCCTCGTTAGACGACAGGCCGCGAGGGGAGGTTAAAACCACGAATTCTGACAAAGAATTTATGTTAATCCCTGTCAAGTTATGTCTCGACCTAAACGTTCATGATTTAAAAGCCCTAGTCGACTCTGGAGCTTAACAAAGTCTCATTGACATCCATGTCGTTAACCACCTGTCTATCCCCACAGAACCCCTGGACACCCCCATAGTTGCTTCCGGCCTGGGGGGTCAACACCTATCACGCATAACTCACCGCACCAAGCCCGTCCTGCTTATCACTTCAGGTAACCACAGGGAGTCTATCCAATTTTTCGTCACCAAGTCAGCCCACACTCCCATCGTATTAGGATTTTCCTGGCTAAAAACTCATAATCCCCAGTTCAATTGGGCCCAGGGATCCATCACCCACTGGAGCCCCTATTGTCTAGCCACCTGCCTCTTATCCGCGCTACCCTCTGTACCAATCCCTGATTCAGAGAGTCCATGCTCCATAGACCTCACTGTCATCCCACGCTGCTATCATGACTTAAAGGCAGTATTCAGCAAGGCCAAGGCCAGTGTTCTCCCCCCTCACAGGCCCTATGATTGTGAGATCAACTTATTGCCAGGTGCCCCCTTACCCAAGGGCAGGCTATTTAACTTACCAGGTCCCGAAAGAACTGCTATGGAGCAGTATATTCAGGAAGCGCTCGCCCTAGGACACATCCGACCCTCATCCTCCCCTGTGGGGGCGGGATTTTTCTTCGTTGAAAAGAAAGATAAGACTCTCAGGCCCTGCATTGATTACCGCGAACTAAACCAAATCACTATCAAAGACAAATACTCTCTGCCTCTAATCACCTCTGTTTTCGACTCCGTGCAAAAGGCCCAAGTCTTCACCAAGTTAGACCTTCGCAATGCTTACCACCTGGTCCGCATCAAAGAAGGGGACGAGTGGAAGACTGCCTTTAACACCCCCCTAGGGCATTACGAATACTTGGTCATGCCCTTTGGCCTCACCAACGCCCCGGCAGTTTTTCAAAGGATGGTGAATGACGTCCTTCGAGATTTTCTCAACCGTTTCGTTTTTGTATACCTCGACGATATCCTCATATATTCACACGACCAGGCTCAACACGAGCATCATGTGCGTCTAGTACTAGAAAGACTTTTAGAGAACCAACTCTACGTCAAACACGAAAAGTGTGAGTTCCATGTCTCCACCGTCCAGTTCCTCGGCTACATCATCGAGCCTGGTCGCATCCGTCCTGACCCCTCCAAAATTGAGGCCGTGACTAATTGGGCACCCCCTGAAAACAGAAAGAAACTTCAACAATTCCTGGGCTTCGCTAATTTCTATAGGCGCTTCATCAGGGACTACAGCAGTATTGCCTCCCCCCTCACTCGTCTCACTTCTACGAACCGTCCCTTCGTCTGGTCTACCGAAGCTCAACACGCCTTTGACAGATTAAAGAACCTCTTTGTCAATGCCCCCATCCTCATCCAACCTGACACATCCCGCCAATTCATAGTGGAAGTGGATGCCTCCGACTCTGGGGTAGGAGCCGTCCTATCCCAAAAGGAAGCCTCTACCGGCAAGCTGAAGCCATGTGCCTTCTTCTCCCGCAAACTTTCTCCTGCGGAACAAAACTATGACGTAGGGAACCGGGAGCTGCTCGCCATCAAGCTGGCATTGGAGGAGTGGCGTCACTGGTTGGAGGGCGCGGACCAGCCTTTCATTGTATGGACCGACCACAAAAACCTGGCCTACCTGCGCTCCGCCAAACGACTCAACTCCAGGCAAGCTCGTTGGTGTCTTTTTTTTGACCGCTTTAAGTTCTCTATCACCTACAGACCCGGATCCCGTAACGTCAAGCCTGACGCCCTGTCCCGGAAGTACAGCCCTTCGGAACGCACCCCCTCCTATGTCCTGCCACCTACCTGCATCATCGGATCCCTCACTTGGGATATAGAAAACAAGGTACTCCGTGCCCTGCAGACTATCAGTGACCACCCCCCTGTCCCTAGAGGTACCCTGTTTGTTCCTGCGGACCTGCGTTCCGAGGTCATCTCCTGGGGACATACCTCCCGGTTAGCCTGCCATGGTGGAGTACACCGGACCCTGAACCGTATCCAAGAAAGATTCCATTGGCCTGCCATGCAGAAAGACGTACGTGAGTACATCGCCGCTTGCTCCACTTGTGCCCGCTCCAAGTCTTCATCCTCTCCTCCTGCCGGTCTGCTTCATCCGCTACCCACTCCCGGCCGCCCCTGGTCCCACCTGGCCATGGATTTTGTCACCGGACTCCCCCCGTCTAACGGCAACACGGTCATCCTTACTGTTGTTGACCGATTTTCTAAGATGGCCCACTTCATTCCCCTTCCTCAACTCCCCACTGCCACGGAGACAGCCAATCTAATGGTCAATCATGTCTTCCGTCACCACGGGATACCGGTTGACATAGTTTCGGACCGTGGGCCCCAATTCACGTCCCAGGTCTGGAAGGCTTTCTGTTCCGCCTTAGGGGCCACAGTCAGTCTCTCCTCCGGCTATCACCCCCAGTCTAATGGGCAGGCTGAACGGGCCAACCAGGAACTGGAGGCAGCTCTCCGCTGTCTGGCGGCACAGAACCACCAGGACTGGTCCCAATTCCTTGTCTGGATTGAGTATGCCCATAATACTCACCCTGCTTCCGCCACCGGAATCTCCCCCTTTGAGGCCGCCCTCGGGTACTCACCACCTCTGTTTCCTTCTCAGGAACTGGATCTGGCAGTGCCTTCGGTCCAACACCACCTACAGCGCTGCCAACGCGTCTGGACTCAGACCAAGGCCGCCCTCCTCCGCACCAAGGAGGGCAACTGCCAGATCGCCAACCGTCACAGAGTGGTGGGACCCGACTACCAACCCGGTCAGAGGGTATGGCTCTCCACCCGCAATATCCCCATCCAAGCGTCCTCAAGGAAACTGGCTCCCCGCTTCATCGGGCCCTACGTCATCGAGAAAATCATCAACCCCACCTGTGTCCGCCTCTGTCTGCCCAAGGCCCTCAAGATTCACCCCTCCTTCCATGTCTCTCAGGTCAAGCCAGTCCAGGACAGTCCTCTGTGCCCGCCGTCCGCTTCCCCACCGCCCGCCCGTATCATCGACGGCGCTCCGGCCTTCGAGGTCAGCCGCATTCTGGACGTCCGTCGGCGGGGTCGCGGATTCCAGTTCCTGGTCGACTGGGTGGGCTACGGTCCTGAGGAGCGCTCCTGGATCTCCTGCTCCCTCATCCTGGATCCCTCGCTCATCTCGGACTTCTACCGTGCCCACCCGGACCGCCGCCCTTGACCGCCTGGAGGCGGTCTTTGGGGGGGGGGCTACTGTCATGGTGCCTCTGTCAGTCTCCTCCCCCTCTCCACTCTCCTGATGATCACCAGCTGCGACCACTCACCTCATCACCTTCGTCTGCCTTCATAAGGAGCTCCAGGATCATCATTCCTCGCCAGTCCGTTACCCCTGATGGTGCTTAGTTGGTCGTCTCGCTCTTGTCACAGTCTTGCCACGTTTTGTCAGGACTTTGTCTAATTCCTCTCCTACTCACCCTCAGGAATCTCCTCCCACGAGTGGTCGCATTGTTCTCCCTCTGCCCGGATCTCCAGTTGGGTCTCCTCTCCACGGTCACACCACGAGCCTCTGCCTCTGTTCCATGTTCCTGCATCCAAGACGGCCATCTCCCTCTCGGAGGACAAGATCGCCGGTTACACTTCCAGCCTCTACTTCCTGCTCGGAGCCCTGTCCAGGATCCTACACCCTTGCCTCTCTATTAAACTCTTTATCTACCACGCTAGATCTCTGCTGTGTTTCTTCCGGGTTCCAGCGTCTGGGTCGCTACGTGTTCTGTAATCATGACATGTACATCCCATAAATCTTCCCATAGTAGGCCTGGCAATCGCTACACTGGTTCACAACACATACACTCAGCGTCTGCACAACGGTGCCCGATGGGGGTGGGGGGGGTATGGGGTTTGTAGCCCTTTTGCTTTCCTAGGCATGTTTACATTTAGTGGGATCATCTGGACCCCGCAAGACGGCGCACTGAACATTTTTTTTTTCAATGATTTTTTATATTCTGGTGTCCGTGGCAGACATAAAATCCTGTCCACCTTTGTCATGGGAGGGATCAGACATCAATATAAGGGTGGGGTCATCTGAACCCATAAGAGAACACAGGGGTTAATAAGAAAAATTGCTGCAACAGGAAGGTCTTATTTTGTTATTTTGATAGGAACTTGTGTGTGCTGCTGTCAAAAGTAAGGAAGTAAAAGTTATTAATTAAAGACAAATATCACAATTATTGTATATATCAGTAATTTTATAAAGCATTTGCTTAATGGACACACATACTTAAAGTGTATTTATGAAGTGATCATGTTTTCAAAAGATTTTGCATTGAGTTACAGTAGTGAACATGCAGTACTTTCTATGCTCTTTATATGAAACTCAATAGACCTAAATGTCTTATTCTCAGCGTTGTGTTTTCAATTGTTTTGCTGTACTGTGAAATGATGTGTATAGTGTTTACATTTTTGAAAGCTTTGCGCTGCTATTTTGGTGTGAAAGTTTGAGCTTTTAAGTTCAAAGGTGTGGTTGTGTTTATGTAGCTTTAGAAAAAGGTGTTGTGTTTAGACATTGGGGAACATGGAGGAAACATTTGTCATGTGTTTTAGCATTTGAGAAAAACTGTAATGCTGGTCAGGCCCGCTGAGCAATGTTTTTGGTGAGATTTGACAAAACCTTTTCTTACTTGCCTGGCTTCAAGAGCAAGAAGGCAGATTCCAAATCTTGTTGCTATGAGGGTTCGTGGCACTAAGCATAGCATCAATATCCTGACTATATCTTGCCCGAATCTGCTTGTCTGGCTGTTTGTCCTACTTCATGGAGAGAATACTAGAAGAGGAGCTCCACAATTCCCCTTTACCCTGTCCATGTCCTGACAAACTGCATGCTTCTGACCATCTTCGTTCCAAAGGATCGTCCAGGACCCCACTCTGCCAGCTCAGGCTTTCTTATTGCTGTCGGGGCAGGTGCGTGAGCGGCAGGGACTTAGCGCCAGACCCCACAAGATAGAGCGTCCAAGTTCTGTCCACCTTTTTCATGGGAAGGATAACACGTCAGTGTAAGGGTGGGGCCATCTGAACCCCACAGGATAGCACGAGGGATAACAGGACATCCCAGTTGTGTCTCTTCTTTCTCTCTTCCTCTGGGTGTCTTCAACACACCTTCACTAACCTGCAGAATTCTACCTTCATCACAGAAGTGAGTGACGCACAGACTGTGCAGTTTTCTTCAACCCAAATATAACTATTCTCCCTTCCCAGTGGCCCTGACACACCCTGGGAGAAAAAGAAGCAATTCCCTCAGACAAAGATCTTTTAAATCATTGTATGATTAGTAAATTATATTTTGCGTTACCGGTTCTGAGCGGTAAGCATCTCTGGAACCCATTCACTCAATCCTGACACATGCATCACATAACTGGAACTGGTTTATTTCAAGCAATCAAACAGAAATAAACAACAGAATTTAAACATCGAATTATGATAAGTGATCAGTTGATTGGAAAATAAGCATACACACATTCACATAAACGTGTAATCATGAACTAAGATATTTTCACCTATACATACTGTATGTGACTCATTTGAACCATCAAACATTAGGTTTGTCAAAAAGAAATTAATTACTTGCTTCAAAAGAAGTGAGAGGAAGAAGACTCATTTTCCCATTAATATTAACCTACATTTCCCATCAGTAGTTAGAACTGAAAAAAGTTACTCAGGAGCAGAAACAGAGGAACAGAATCATGTGAGGTGCTTTTACATTTCACCACCATTAACTAGAAAATGGAGAAACAGGCTGAGAGCAAACAGGGAGAACAACTGAGTGAAGTGGATCAGGTTGTTCCCACCACTAAAAATACTGTCATCCTTAGTGACAGTAGTCATGCCAATAGTACCGGTAGATGCAGTAGGTTCGCTGCCTGTGGAATTAATAGTACCAATAGTTGGTTCCATGTCAGTGATGATTTCCTGGATCCAGTCCTGATACCAAGACAAACGGCTAAAAGCTAGGAGGTCTCTGCAAATGAAAATGGTAGGCCACTGAGGAACTCCGACTAAGACCCATTGAGAAAGCTCTTTGGTAACAAAAGGTGATCCATGTAGCAACTGCAAGAAAAAAAAGTATGTTAATTTTAGGGCAACTTTGTTGTCTTTAATTTTACAGAAGAAACTTATCCCACAATCCATTAGCTATTTCTGCTGTAACCAGAATTCCTAGATCCCACTGGATCTTTATCAGTGTCTTTTCTGAATTGCTGTTGTTGTTTACCTTTCGGCTTATCCCATTAGGGGTCGCCACAGCAAAACAGCACCCACTGTTCCGCATCAGTGATTTGACAGAGATTTTTATGCCGGATGCCCTTCCTGATGAAACCTCGTATTAGAAGGGCACAGGAACTCAGTTGAGCAGCAGCATCAAGGATCTTGCCTAAGGACTCAATCTGGATGGATATCAGTGGACACCCCGGGGATTGAACCCAGAGCTCCTGTGTGCCAGCCCTGTTTTAATGTAACTATACCGAAGTAGAAGTTTAAAGAGATCATCCTTGAAATTACACAAATAAACTCACTTCCTCAAAATGGAAATGGTAATGGTGCATTCCCATTGGACACGGGAGTCCATGTAAAACGCGATCTGACGCGGCAAGTGGGTGATATGTGCATCCGGCACGGCGAGGTTGATGTAGAGCCTCAACCAATCAGGGATTCAGCTTTGAGCACGTGACGTTTTCAGTGACTCAATCAAAGGGTAGAAAAAGAGATTCAATATGGCGCCTCGATGTGAAGATTTTCATCCTCACATTTTTCATCCACACAGATCAACTCAAGTAAGTAAATTGGGTACTTTTATCCTGATAACTTTTTTGCTGCTAGTTGGGATACTCTAGTTTCCAGTTAACTTACTTGTTTTTAATACTTTGTTTTATTGTTCATTCTATCATAATATACTAATTACTTTTTTGACAAGAATTGACTTTTTATTACTCTAAATAGTTTTACACTGCTTTTAGGTCTGAAACAATCCGTGAGTGCATTGCTCAAAGTAATTCCTTGAGGGCCGGCCTCCTGCTGGTTTTCCAGATACCTCGCCTTGTCAGCTGCTGATTACCTGGATCCAGTGGCGGGCCGTCAGGGCCTGCAAGGCCTTCTCTGCTGGCCTAAAAATATCTGAATCACAGACTGATATTAATTATTATTTATTTCCGTGAATACGTATTCTATAATTCCAAATGCTCTGTCTTCGTCCTTTCATTGCTGTCTCCCTGGCTGCGCTGCTTCCAGACGTGTATTTTCCTATTTAAGCATTAACCAATCACATTGCAGCACCATTTGTTGCTAGGGTCAAAGAAATCTGCCCGGAGGCCTTCACAATCAGTTCTGCGGGCCCTGTAGCATACAATAATTGTCGACCAAACTGTTGCTTCAACCAATCAGATCTGGAGGAGACCACGTGCTAGGCCAGCTAGAAGGCCCACGGAAACGTCAGGATTTTCACGAGCTTTGATTGGACAGCTCGCAGCTCGCTCTGGTTCTGGTGACGGACACAGGTGCCGAGGAGCGGCGTGTCAGGTTTGAAGATGTTACCAGTGGAAAGCGTCTCATCGTCTGATTTTTGGTGGAAAATGAATGTCTGGGTAAAGTTGTGGCACAGTTTTGTCTGGCACGGGTAAAGGAGTTCCGTGACTCCATTGAGCGGGAGTGAAGCTGAAATCTACGAGGCTCCTGAACGCACCGCGGGCGCGTGCAGCGCAAAATCCTCGCGCAAATATTATTTTCCAGACACAGACCTTGATCGATCACAAAAACTGATGTTTGTCTCCCTCCTGGACCACGAGAGGCTTCAGGAATACCAGAACATTTCCCGCATGCAGCCTTTTCCAGCTTATCACAGCCACGGAACACTTTCTATCTGTGAAACGCATGGATTCTGCACGACAGAGTGATTGAAATCTTCTTGAGGATAGAAGGGATGGATTTTGTGTTTAAATAATCTGGATTTTTGGTGAGTAAAATTTTGCTATCTCCCTACATAATATTGAAATTTTATCAGGTTATTTTTTATGCTTTTGGTGTGTGTGTGGCAGTTGTACCTGCAGTAGAAGTTTTATTGCCATAAAATAGTTAATGAGGGTTGGATTGATTCAGATGGAGCACTACTGAAGGCCTAGGTGTGAAATGCACGGCCCGCCACTGCCTGGATCAGATGTTTTTGGCCAATAAGGGGCTTCACTGGCAGGTTGGTAGGGAAACATATAGGCCACCGGCACTCGAGGACTAACTTTTGACACCCCTGGTTTACATGATCGACTATTGTCAGTTGGCAACAACAAAAGGTGGTTTTATGCAATTTTCTAAATATAGTCACAGTGTCCTTCTGTGTCATTGGAAAAGGTTTAAATGACACACACAAAAAAACCTTCAATTGAGATATCCCCCTCTGATGCTGGAGTGCCATTTTCTTCCCTTTTTTATATTTAAATGAAAGTGAAATATATGTTTAAGTGAAACAACTCCAAAATTATATAAGAAAAGAACAAAATCAAAAGCATGATACTTGGTACAATACCTCACATACGTCAGATTCTTGCAAACTGACACACATATCTCTCTCTCTGAAATTATTTTGTAAATTGCAGTAGTGATTGTTGTCCACTATTAATGCTTCAACTTCCTTGAATGACACGGTATTTACATCTATAAAACAAAAAAAAAAAGAGTTCAAAGATTAGAGCTGTAACAATGTTAAAGAAAATGGATAACAGTGATTTAACATCACGAAAAACACATTTAGGTAAAATCAAACCGCTGCAGTTTTTGTTTTTCAGTTAACTGAAATAAAAGCTAATATTAATGATACACTGTACTGTTTGTGTGAGCTTGAGCATCATTTAGAAACTTTTCATACTAGTTACTTTCAAACTTATTGTTGGTTGACTGGAGCACACCACCAGTCAACGCGATCAGGTTTCACCCCCTGAATCCCTTAACCCCCTGTGTGATAAGCAGGGAAACATACGGCCCCTTTTGGGCAAAACTTTACCAATTTGAAGCCACAGCCTTCCAGTCTCCGAGCAGACACTCTTTCACTACTTTGTTGGTCACTAGACAGCACAGACCTCTGTCATAAATATGACGGAGGTCAATTTTAAAATGTCCAAATGATCTAAAACACTAAAATGACTTAATTGATGCGTTAAGATTAAATCAACTTGACTAGTTTTAACTTACAAAGACTAGAAAGGTGTAAGATTGTTTTTTTTTGTCAGTTTTAACTTGAAAGAAGAAACAACTTATCAAAAAAAAAAAATAATGAAGGAATCATTAAAAGATGTGTCTTTTAAAATGGTGGTAGTGACAAATCCCAGAATCAGAAGAGTCTTCATTTTCAATGTTGCAAATGAGACCAACAAGTTTTCTCTTCACTGCATTGGGGTCATCACCAGAACGATTATGTGTGCCGAGGACAGCTTCTAAATAGTCGATGGTGCCACTAGACAAATTAAAAAGAAAAACATTAAGATTTAAATAAACAAACTTAGAAGATAGTAATTAAAAGTACAACATCTAGCAATCATCATTTCATTATTATATATTAGGTACTCTCTTTACTCACAACTCAATAAATTAAACAACTAATATGTATTATCTATCTATCTGTATGTATATATATATATATATATATATATATATATATATATATATATATATATATATATATATATATATATATATATAAATATATATTCCATAAAGAAATTGGAAGTCTGTATTTAAACATTCCTTCCACTAAAAATAAAAAAATGAAATTAGATTTGCTTACCTTGTTACACAGATCCTATCTGTAAGTACCCACTGATCTGTGATCAGTGATCCTACACACCTTAATCCAGAAAATGTGTACATATAAACCATCCAAGGGGAAGCTCCTGGAGATCCATTCTCAACAAGTGTGGAATTCTCTGTTAAAGAGAGGAAGGAGAAAATTTAGGATTCCACGTGAAAAATAATAATGGAAGAAAACTTTAACTTTATGTGCAAATCACAATACGGTATTAACCTCTTATTCCGAAGATACACGCAAATTCGCCAAATCCACAATCATTTACGGAGGGGACCCCCACCCATCCATACTCATCAGAAATACTTCTGAAACATTTTTGGTGCTTTGTAAAACATTTATTAAAAAGCATAGAAGTACCAGCCGTGCGTGCTTGTAGTGATTAAGAAACCGGAGGAACCAGCTTTGGTTCTCTGTAAAAAAAAAATTCGCAGCTGGCAGACAATGTGCTAAAACTCCTGCAGCACCTTATTTGGATGCAAAAGTTTCTCTTGTTGTTTTTAGTTCTTGTGACAAATTGGAGAAGACAAAAAATTTGCAAACAGATGAAACCACAAAATTGAAATGCGAAAAAGTGGGGAAGCCTGTAAACATGATTTGTTAAGTGTTTTTTCACACCTCACGTCAACATTTTCCATGCTTTCACCAAACGCGATTGGCATGACAATTTCGCTTTCCCCGCCCCTTTCGCCATGCAGCGAATTCGCTGGGAAGCTGTCTCTCTCCCGCCGTATTGAGTGAGCTCCACCAGGGTAGGTGTGACAGAACAAAACGCTTGTATTGGATTAACATTCTATAGCTGATCAGGTCACTGAAAACGTCACGTGTCCAAAATGAATTCCTGATTGGCTGATGGGACGCAGCAACCTGTCAATGCTGAGGTATGTACTTTTTGGCTGCCCCACCCTACTCACGGCTTGAATGCTCACCTGTCACAACTTCTAGATAGCAACCTGAAAGGTGGAACACAGAAACAAACAGATTAAACCAAGAATGTCTATTAAAAACACCAAAGAAGAACTAACATTAACACTGTGGATTTAAGCAACAACAAACCAATTTTCTTAAACATTCATTTATATACTTTAAATTCTAAACTGTGTAAAAATTACTGAAAACTTATTACATCACAAGTGTTTGGAATGAGAATGGTCAGAAGCTTTTTTAAAACGTGTACAAACAGTGAGTAAGAAATTGTCATTTACAGCCAGAGAGTGAATAATTTGTAGCAAATGATTCATCCAGATCCTAACGAGCTTATTCTAGGGTAAGTGTTCGCAACTTTTAACACTGTTCACACTTAACGCAGCTCGTCAAATTCAGCTCTGCCACCTCTGTTTAGGCATGCAAGGCAAGTTTGTTTTTACAGTGCATTTCATGTACAAAGACAATTCAAAGTGCTTTACATTAAAATAAACATTCAACATAAATAACCATAGCCCCTACTCTTCCTTAAGTTGCTTTATTCATTGTCTAAAGTTGCCTTGACTCAACTTCAAGACAGGATTTTAGCAATATTTGTTAAAAAAAGATTCTGGTATACTATGGCTATATGAATACTTCTACATGTTACTTATACTGGACCTGGAAGAACATAACCTTAAAGTAATTGTACCCAACTCTCAGCGCACAACAAAAACTCCAAAAGATTGTTTCTGTAAAACCAGAGATGTACCCGCAAAGTCTATAGTGAATACCTAAGATGATCTAAAAAGAAACATATAAATCCCAGAGAAATTGTTATATATAAATATATATTTGTCCAAAATATGTTTTACATAATTCCAACTGGTCTGTCTGCTTCTCTCTCAGCGCTACGCCTCAGCTGCGCTGATGTAAGACAGTTTTTTTTTTTACATGAAAGTTTCTAACCAATCAGATTTTAGCCCTCACTTGTTGCAAGGTTCATGAAAGCCTACCTTACTCTCATACCCTTTCCATAACTAGTTTATCGGATGGCTTTCCATAAAAACACCGCAGATGAAACCATAGCCAAACATTGATTAAGCTTGTTTACGTGGATTCAACTAATCAGAATTTGATTCAGAGGCTCTGTAGCTTCATGGGGTCAGATGATGACGTATTTGGCTCTGATTGGACGGTCAAAGCTTGCGCTATCAAAAAATTACTTCTTCACTCCGCTTTTTTCTCCCATTTTAGGACAACACAAGACAGAGTAATTTACCTGCTACTTTTAAAACGTGTGTAAACGGGGTTTTTTATGGCCAATTCGCTGTTTTCTGCATCTCTTCTTTTACAGTCTCTCCTTTATTTTTTCATTTAGGTACTCCCCTGAATCGGGTGTTCACAATTAATGTGATATTTGTGTCAACACAGAAGCATAAACTTTGTGAAATCTTGTGCCTTTTAAATTATTGACTGAGATACATGTCATATTTTCTGACCTTGTAAGACACAAAAGGGTTATTATAACCTAGATGACGTTGCAAACATGGTGAAGAAGGTGCCAGGAAGATGATTAGCATCAAATGTTAGTCATGACTTTTGTTTGTGCTTTACAAACATCCATCTTTGAATTATCCATCTCATCATTGGAAATTATGTTTTCCAGTTGGATCTACATGCAAAACTAGAGGACAAACACAAATTTATTTTATTTTGTCTTAATCGAAATTGGGGCTGCACGGTGGCGCAGTGGTTAGTGCTCTCTCCTCACAGCGAGAAGGCCCCGGTTCGACTCCCGACTGGGACCTTTCTGCGTGGAGTTTGCATGTTCCCCCCGTGCACGCGTGGGTTTTCACCGGGGACTCCGGCTTCCTCCCACCGTCCAAAAACATGCTTCATAGGTTAATTGGTGACTCTGAATTGCCCCTAGGTGTGAATGTGAGAGTGAATGGGTGTGTGATTGAGGCCCTGCGACGGACTGGCGACCTGTCCAGGGTGTACCCCGCCTTCGCCCATCAGTAGCCGGGATAGGCTCCGGCACCCTGCGACCCCGAAAGGGAAGAAGCGGTTAAGAAGATGGATGGATGGATTAATCAAAATCTAAAAAGAAAAAGAAAGAGATAAAATTTGTATATATTTGAATAAAATATCTCCTTTACATTAATAAATCAGCAAGAACCAGCCTAGATGTCATCGTACCATTTATTAATTCATTTCATTATTTCACATTGATTATTCTTACACATGTTGCTGAAGCATGCACATTATTGATATACACTCACCAACCACTGTATTGGGTACACCTTGCTAGTACCAGGTTAGACCCTCTTTTACCTTCAGTATTGCCTTAATGCTTCATGGCATAGATTCAACAAGGTACTGGAAACATCCCTCAAAGACTTTGGTCCATATTGACATGATAGCATCACAACGTTGTTACAGCATTTGAACAAGGCTTAATTGGTACTGTGGAGCCCAAAGTGTGTCAAGAAATTATCCCTCATACCATGATACCACCATCATCCTGAATCGTTGATACAAGGCAAGATGGATCCATGCTTTCATGTTGTTGACGCCAAATTCTGACCCTACCATCCAAATGTTGCAGCAGAAATTGAGACTTTTTCCAATCTTTTGGTGTCCAATGTTGCTTATCCTGTGGGTTACCTGTTCTTAGCTGACAGGAGTCTTGACCGTGTCGACATGCCTCTATGTTTTGACTGATAGAACATTTGTATCAATGAGCAGTTGACTGGTGTGCCCAATAAAGTGGCCAGTGAGTGTACTTTCTTTGTTTATTTTCCCACAAAGTTATAAAGTTGGCATTTTTAACTAAAACATGCAAATTCTGTAATATCACCAATATCATGCAAAATATTTTTAAATCAAATTGTTTTGATATTTTATGTAACCAGTAAATATTTGAACAAAAGTATGATTCCACAATAACAAAAGCTTTGAAAGTAAAAATCTGCCACCGTTTAGAAACATACTTTCACATGTCACAGCTGCCAACAACAGCATGGAGAACCAGAACAAAGGCAGACAGACAGAAGAAGTGAGTGAAGTGGCTCGGGTTAACACCACCACTAAATATGGTGTCACCAGTGGTAGAAATGGTAGCAGGTGTGGTCAAAAGCTCTCCTTTTAGACACAAAAAGTTCTTGTCCATGTCAATTCCTGGGGGGTCAAACACAACAAAGCGTGGTTCCATGCCAGTGATAGATTCTCTGATCCATCTCTGGTACCTGGACACGTCAGTGTAGACTGTAAGAGATCCACAGGTGTTTTGGATACTTGCAACTCCAGCTAGTACCCATTCCGCCTCGCCTTTAGTCACCACTGGAGATCCTTGAAATACCTACAAGGTAGAAGGGAAAAACAAGTATTACTTGGTTCGAGTACTTAAATACTTCTCAGTTTTTTAATCAATTGACCATTTTTGTAAATTAAGTGAAATCTCACCTAACAGAACAAACAATTCATATCGCATACACATAAACGTCTGAGTTCATTGTACTTTCCGGCATAAATTTAACTTTCTGATATTTATTTCTTTTATTTACCATATTTTCCGCACTATAAAAGCTTTAATTTAGATTTTTTTTTTTTTTAATAAAAACCAATGACCACTTAGAGAGCCCTGAAGGAGTGCATCAGTGTTTGATACATACAGCGACACAGAAGAAGCACTGCTCAGTCTTGCAGCAGGATTGGCTGTATTCTTCCAAAGTGACAAATAAGATTAAATGTTCAATGGATTTAGTGATTTGAAGAGTTTAGTTGACTTGTTAACATGTTCTTTATGCTATGGTTAAGTGAATAATTGTACATGTATTGTGCTAATATAGGCCTTCTAGATTCCTCCTAGGTTACATAAAGCGAAATACATGTAAGTTACGGTAGGGCATATCGATCTGAGTATCAATAATACTAATACCAAGGCGAAGTATTGATACTAGCTCAATGAGAATAACGCGTTTGTTGCTGTTTTTCTTCAATATGTAAAGTAAAAAGTTTGAATTTACTTAGTTCATGCAAGTGCACCGTCTATCTGTCTGTAGTGTTAGCAGATTGGGCAAAAAACAGCCCATTTTGAGTAAATACTCGGCTAATTTGTGTGGGAAACTGCACAATCTGGCAACATGGTCCATCTGTGTCAACAGCACATCTCCTCCATTATCGCTGGTGTGCCCACCTTACCCCTACCCTCTCCACTTCATCGAAGAGAGTCATTAAAGACCCACATATTTGTACCATTGGTAAGGTTTTTTTGTTGCTGTTTTTATTTTTGTTATTAAAGTGTTGATTTTGTTTACTTTTTCTACAAGTGACTTTGATATTTTATTAATCCCTTTATTAGATGTTCTGTTATACTTACATTATTGTAACATTTTTGCTTTTTTAGCCCTTGTCCTATCTTATGGGGTCCAGATGACCCCCCACCCTTACATTGATGTGTGATCCATCCCATGACAAAGGTGTACAAATGTGGAGAGATTTAAATGTATGAGACAGACACCGGTGAAGATAAAAAAATCCTTGAAAGAAAAAGTTCAGTACACTGCTTTGTGGGGTTCATATGACCCCACATTTAATGTAAACATGCCTAGAACAGTACAAGGGTTATACATTTTGTTGTTTTCTTATTATTATTGTATACATGTTCTATGTATATTTAGTTCAGATTGTTGTAATTAGTTAATTAGTATTTGTATTTGCCGAATGTCTCCATCCTGTGATTTATTATACACTAAATTGTGTATTTCCAAAATTATTCTATAATCCAAAATTATAAGAAAAAGTATCAGTATTAGCAATACTAGCCCTGTAACTGGTTAGCATCGGATCAAAACCTAAATCCCCAGTATTGCCCTCCCCTATACAGGAGTGAAGCGTGAATATATAGTCTATTAGTGTTATCTATTCTGTTGTGTTTTGCTTTTTAAGATGAAACCTCCATTCTTGTTCAACAACATGCCTACATCTCACCTTTACTTACCCTTAGGTCATGTTTAAATGTTTAGTACGACCTGTCACCTGTTGCGAAAAAAAAGTGAAAGGAAAAATGTGGTTGTATGGGCTCAGAGAGCGGTTTACAATCATGACATTTTGTGTGGGCCACCTATGTGTCCGGTTCAGGTTTTCCCATTTTTTGCCTGTAGACCGCCCATATCCAACCCTAAGGGCAGTGGGACGAATGGAACAAGTACGTCTGTCACTTCTAAAAAATATATCAAAGCAGAATGTTTTTCGTTGTAAACGTTGGCTTATTCAGATTTGTCTACTCGTTGTTTAAATTCAGACAGAAATGATCCAACTTTGCAGCATCAAGATATGCTAATTCTAAATTTGTGTGAGGTTCTATTTATTTATGTCCACGGGCCCAAATGCATGGAGTTGCTGTTTTCTAGAATGAAGATAAAATATTACTTTGACTTATGGCATGCAGAATACACTGATCTAGAAACGCATCAAAATAGTAAGTAGAACTGACAAGTTACCTCACATGCGTCGTATCCCTCATCTCCCAGTCCAACACACATCTGGTTGTCTGAGATTTCCTCTCCTTTATAGTCACATTTGCACTGATTGTTGCCCACTATCGATGCTTTGATCTCTTGCAGAATGTTATCACTGTGGTTGTAACCTGTTTAAGAGAGAGAAGCTTAAAGCAGCATGGAAGTGGAGCTTTGTAGAACAGGGCTGGCCAGAGCAGACGGGTCAGTTAACAAGATCAGGAAGTGTTACTCACTGTCAAAAACAGTGACCCAGCTGACAGTCCCATTATGGAAAGTGCTTCTTTTTGAGGCCAAGGCGATTGTTTGGATGGCCTCTGAAAAATTGACTGGAGCTGATAGCTTGAGGAGGCAAACCCTGTCATTCCAATGTTGCTCATTACTTTTGCAAACAAAGTCATCGATTGTTCGATTTTCTTCATGTGGGTTTTCTCCCAACTGGTTCTGCACTCCCAGGAGGGCTACTGTGTCGTTGGGTTCATTACTGGAGCAAAAGAGAAATTGTTTGAGTTGTTCAAAAGATTTCATTTTAGAGAACAAGTTGAAAAGGATTTTTTGCAAAAATATGCATGTAGATTTATTTTTTATTATCAGATTGTCTTCTATTAAATTCAAGAAATCAGAGCTTCTTACAGTGCCATGCATCTGCCTGACGTGATCACCCACTGATCCGTGATGAGTGACCCAACACACTGGAGTTCATCGTCATTGTACAGAAGGACTTGCCAGGGTGAAGCTAATGGGGAATTTTCTTGACCACCTTGAAGAAAAAGACACCTTGTGATTTTGAAAAAGCACAAAATAAAAAAATTGAAGCTAAATAAACTCAACAGCTTCAGGTAAATTGAACTGCACAATGTAGAAGTTGTAAGCCCTGATGAATTTATTCCAACACTGCAGATAATGAGATCTAGCAAAGCTGCCTATTTTTTACAACAAATCACATGGTCGGAGTTAACGCGACTGTCTATAAGGTGCAAAAATCCTTAATGATCACATTTTTTTCTACAACTTTATTGAAATCTTTCAAGTAAATAAGAGGAGTAACTAGCCCTAAGGGACACAAAAAAAAAAAACAGTAACGTCAGCAACCAACACCCATCGATCCAGTTTGAGGGCGTTTTCAACCCCTTTCAAACAAAGGACATTCTTGAGCCTTCTTGCTCACCATTCAAACCAAAACTCCACGTTGGAATGGTTTCAAAAATGTAATAAAAATGCACAAACAAAAACAAAATTCGATGAGTTTAGGGGAGGGGATGAAAACTTTGTTAGACACATTTGGAAAAATTTAGAGTTTATTAGCATTAAAACAGCACTTGCTAACAGGCCAATGCTTACCATGATTACTTGAATAAAAACCTGAAACATGGAAGAAAAACAAACACATTAAAGCAGTTTTATCAAGCCGTCAAACATTAGAGTAAGCTTCAGTGAAAAGAGAAGTTGCAATTAAGATATGAAACTGCCAAGTGTGGGTTTTAAGTTTAACATTTTTTTTTCAAAAGTTTTCCCGTTTTCATATTAAATGACAACTGAACAGGACAAAAAGGACATTGGAGTATTGCTCAATATAAAAGTTTTTTGTTTTTTGAATTCAGAAAAAAGACTGTACTGTATGACACAGATGAGGAGTGTCACTGTCTCTCTGTGCCTTAAAACCAGAAGAGCATTTCCTCCTTCATGAAATAATAAACACCTGCTCCGGATGGCAATTATATTCCACAATTATCTTCTTTTATTGCTCCCTTCTGAGTTAGCTAATGACATTTCTCCATGCAGGGGCATGGAGAGAGGAGGGAGGTAACGCCTGGTTCACACCAAAACACCAAATGCAGGAGTTCCACAGATCGAAGCTTGCTTTCATGCAGCACCCCTGTTAACCTATGATGTGGTTCAGACCAGACGCGAAGCGCCACGGTCCTCCCCGGTCGGCTAAAGCCATGCAGCGATTGTTTGGGTGTCTAGTCTTTTGCACAAACCAAGATTGATCCGCGCCAATTCTGGCTGGAAGTTAGACAAAGACACATGAGAAAATTTGTTTAATTTTCAAAACATAACCAATTTTTCACATTAAAATACCACGGTTGATGAATGGGATCGTGTTATTGGATCTAAACCGACGGAAAGATAAAAATAAACACACACAGATCAACGTAGTGGGCCGGCTACATAGCGGGGAGGGGGGTTGTCTAAAATCACAATCAACAAGAGAGATAGCATAACTCTAAATAACCACAACTGAGCAGATGCGCTTGTTGACCGTCTCAGAAAAATATTTGTCTGGTGAAAAATTGAATTGACATAGTGTGAACTGGAGGTTAAGCGGATACCGCGCGCATTCCACTTTGCACTGCTTCTGCATCCGGTGTGAACCAGGCGTAACCCCGACTAACCCTCAGGGGTTTCACTTTGTGGAAATACACTGCAGCACCTCCTCCGGACGCAAACATTTCATTCAAGAGTCTTGAGCTATCTGTGCCTGAAAAAAATCCACAAATACATGAAACTGCAAATAAATAAACACAAATATGTGGGGGGACACTGAAGTAAGATTAGCAATATCTATTTAAGACAATGTTTAAATCCATCCACCCTTTAACGACCTGTCACTCACACATGTTAGGGTGTGAAGGCTGCCATTTGAAAAAGCATGCTCGGCTTGTTTGTCTTTTCACTCTAGTTCCTCAGGCATTCTTTGTCCAGTCCTGAAATATTATTTCTTCAGAGTGTTTGAATTCTACAACAGTTGAGAAAATTCCCCTGGTAAAAACTAATTTCTGGGCCACCTTGGCAGGTGTTTCCAGTGCAGAAGCGCAATGGCCTGAATTCAGTTTGCTTGTTTTCTTTTTTTTTAGTCTTTTTGTCAATCTTCAGATTCTTATCAAGTTGTATTTTTGTTGCTACAGCTTTTTTTTGTATTTTCTGTGGAGTTTGCATTTTCTCCCCATGCATGCATTTGTCTCTCCGGACATTTTAGTTTCCTCCTACGGTACAAAAAATGCTTTATAAATTAATTGGTGACTGCTAGTAGCTTTTGTTTCATCTGTCGTGTTTCACTGTTATGAGTTAAAACGTTTCCAACAACTTGGCTCCTGTTAATTGTTTTGGTACAGCATATCATAATCAATTCTTTCTCTCTTACCCCATTAGACACTTGCCTTTTTTTAAATTCTCTTTTAAAATCAAAATATATTTACATCTTCTCCTAATCTTGACTGTGTCTTAATAATGAATATAAAACCTTGACGCACTAAATACCGTAAAGCAACATGAATCATTTTCTTACCTGGACAGAGAAGAAGGGTCATCAGAGTGAACCTACACGCGAACTGTTGGAGAGCCATCTCAAACATCACCTTATCTTCCAGAGTCTCAAACTCTAAATACTGAGGCCCTTCAGGTGAGGTCAACCCATTTAATGGTACCTGTGATACAAAAAGTTTTTTTGCTCAAACAGACAAAATGTCTAAGGAAAGGCGCGGTGTCAAACATGTTTTCTGACATTCCTGTTTCAAACTATGCAAGTGCAAAATCTGCATATTTTTAAAAAGTAAAATGTTCTTAAAATACTAACATAAAAAAAAAAAAATCATCAGGAAAAGGTGGAGGTCACAGGCTATTACTTTTATCCATTATAGATTTGTACACCCAAACCCCTCCTGAAAGAGGTGGGGCTTATTTAATTCAAACAGATCTCAAACTATTCTTCCCAAGCACGATGAAATCCTACGGTGAACCAAAACGAAGTGAAGCTTTGATGCTGTAATAAACATCATCGTACATACAAGAAATGTCAGAAATCTCAAGCAATGTTTTAACTATCCCGCACTCATGCTTCTGTGCTTCTTTACAAATCCTAATTTAGTATAGGACATAAACTTCAATTATTCAAGCATAGTATAGGACAAATTAATTGAGTGTATGCACAAGTGCACATTATTATGTATAAGTCTGTTAATAATGAGCTTGAAGGATAAAGGAAGAACCTCAATTAACTAACTAACCATTGGCATCAAAACAATAGATTTTTGAGTCACAGTAAGGTAAAATAATAAGGCCCAATCTGAATTCTTTCCTTCTCCCTTCACTTTAGCCCGTCCCTTTCATTTGAAGTGGCAGTTGAAGTCGTGTCAGGATTATTATTTTTTAAGTTTCACACTCCAAATGGAGGGGCCCAAAGTCCACCATGGCGAGAATAATCTACGTCGCGCTGAGAAATGCTTTTCTTCACATGGGTGAGCTCTGAACCCCAGAAGTTTATATTTTAACATAAGTAATGACTTTTTGTTGTAGCACAGCCTTTTAAAGTTATAAAACCACGGTTGTTATGCATATTCAAGCTCTGGAAGCTCTGCGCTAAAGCTAGCGGATCGGAGATTCATTGTGTGAAAGTAACGTCCAAAATATTAGACATCATTTTTTAATCGCCCTCCGTTTGGAGGGATAAATTAAGGGAGAAGGGAAGAATTCGGATTGGGTCTAAATGTCAGTACATATATATATATATATATATATATATATATATATATACATATATAATTATTCCAATAAACTCAAAAACAAAAATAATCAGAAGCTTACAATTATAATTTCATGAATTCATCGACTCTCCTGACTTCCAGTTGATGCTTCTAAGGTGGTTGTGAGATTAAGTTTGTCCAGGTAATAAATTAACAAAAGAGTAAATTATACTCCTAACTTTTGATGTTTTATGGTTAAAATTACTATTTTCAGTAAGAAAAACTGCTGATGAAGTACAATAACTACAATTATCAAATAATCTGAAAGAATTTCAAACAGCCTGATCAAATGCGGCTTTTTGCAAATGCAAAAAGTAAAGACTAATTCTGAATTAGCTGGCAGACTTTCACTCAGGGTGCTCCCCCCTCATCTCTCCTGAGCTCTGATAGGTTAACAGACTGGTTATTCCTGAAAAAAAAAACAGTGATTTGTTGGGAAAATAATTTTCACATTTGACAAGATCCTAAAAATGTTAAGAGCGGTAAACAGAGAGCGGGAATTGTAGTGAAAGACTAATGATGGATTTGGGGTCTTTGCTAGATATAAATATTTTTAAAAAAGTAAAGAACACAGTATAATAATCTTTGATATAGCATCATGTGGGCAGCACGGTGGTGCAGTGGTTAGCGCTCTCGCCTCACAGCGAGAAGGCCCCGGTTCGACTCCCGGCTGGGACCTTTCTGTGTGGAGTTTGCATGTTCTCCCCGTGCATGCGTGGGTTTTCACCGGGGACTCCGGCTTCCTCCCACCGTCCAAAAACATGCTTCATAGGTTAATTGATGACTCTAAATTGCCCCTAGGTGTGCATGTGAGAGTGAATGTGTGTGTGATTGAGGCCCTGCGACAGACTGGCGACCTGTCCAGGGTGTACCCCGCCTTCGCCCATCAGCAGCCGGGTTAGGCTCCGGCACCCCCGCGACCCCGAACGGGACACAGCAGTCAAGAAAATGGATGGATGGATGGATGGATGGATAAACATTATAAAAGAGTAAAGATACGACAGGAATATGAATGAGAAAAAGTAAAAGTACATTACAAATGGGTTGAAAAGCAATGTATTGTAATATTAAAGAAGAATAGTAACAGCAACTTTCAAATGGACAAAAATAAAATGTAAAAAAAAAGTATTAGCAATAGATATCAACTTTGTAAAAATAAAAAAACACAATGTTTGATATAAGCTTGTTGACATTTATGGTGGCATGTCTTATTTGAAGGTCAGAGGTATTATCTGTGGTGGAATTTCTGCTGCGTCATGAGCCAGTTCCTAAGATATTTTTGAAGACCCACTTCGATGGAAATTGTGTTTTTATTTATTATTTTTTTTTTCTTGAGACATAATGAAGAAAATTAAGCCTAAAATTGCATTTCTGAGTATTTCTTTGTTCCAATAGTCTAAAACTGCTAGTCTGAACCAGATTTGATCCACAGATCCAGTTACTGAGCAGAAGAAACAAAGTGAAGTTCTTTTTTTTTGAGTGGATAAAGGTAAAAAAAAAATGGATGACACATACAGGGCAGAAGGTTCAAGTGCCTTGCATGCCAAAAACATTTCAAATAAAAAGGTGAAGAGGTGTGTCTAACAGGGTGCATACTTTACCATATGTATTCAGAATGATAATACTTCTATAACCTAACTATGTGGCTACAGGGAGCCCCAGTCTGGGTCTCCCTGTGCCGGTCCCCCACCATGGTTAAAATCATAAAACTCTCTATCAAACCAGATGTGCGAATCGGTGAAAGATAATTCGCTGTGGCAACCCCTAGCCAAATGGGAACAACACTCAAAATGACAACAAAAAAATCAAAATAAGGTTAGAGATTTCAGCTGTTATAAGAATACACAAAAAGTTATGATGCGATCGTTTTTAGAAGTACTTTGGACTTTAAAAATGTTCAGATATTTGACAGGACTGTCATCACATGCTGTTTTTCTTTCCCTTACATGGTTATAGGAGACATGAAGTGAACTTGTTCTCTAGAAAGTTGTTTTAGTGAATTCCACAGATCTGGTTGTGAAGCATGCTTTGGCCTAACCTTCTCTGAGTAGGTTGGGTTTTGGAGTGATGTTCATTTTGACTGTATTTTCAGTTCCTTTTTTTTTATTTAATTTGTCCTGTTCAGCAGTTCGGAAAACAGATAACTGCTAAGATCTTCATGTGATTTTACCGTCACAATAGGGTGTTATTGATCTTCTGATACGCAAAGTGTATATTTGTATAAACCCCTTTTCTATTTTATGCTAAACTTTATTTATATTGATTATGTTTGTATCTTTTTTATTTTTTGTTGGACCAAATAGAAAAGAAGGAGAGGGAAGTTGGGGTGGGGGTAGGGGTATTAAGGACACAATAGAATGGTAAAAGAGGGGAGTTTAGAGAAATTAGAAGATGGTAACGGGGGGGGTAACATCATAAAACATCATGGTTTAAATAGAAATCTGTCCACACACACACATTGTTACAAACATACCTGTTGGCTAAAATAGTTTTCACATTTAAACTAGTCAAAATGTACTCAACACAATTGCAGTTCACACACATACTTGCATATAAACCCACAAATGTAAAGCCTTTCAATCTGTCATGGACACTATTGGTGCTCAAGTGAGTTTCAACGCCGTCACACGCTCTTGGACGCCAAAATTCTGCATTCGTGCACGGCTGCATGGCCGTTTCCCCTGCCAGTCTGCATTTGTATGCAGCGGCTGAGCGTGGGAGGACACACTTACACGTGATTAAGCAGTGCTCTGGGAGTGGAGTGGCAGTGGAATGGACTCCGGCGTCTGTACTGCTATTCCACAGCCATGCATAAAGTTAGTGCGTCTAAACTCGTGTGGCTGATTTTCCTAATTTTTTACCCGCGATATGGCTCAAAATCCTGTGGGATCGGGCCATGCAATGGCCATGGAACAGAAGAGCGTGGACCGGTACCGGTCCGTGGACCCTTTGCCATTAGACCACGGAAGAACTAATAAATTATACCTGTTTTTTTTTTTTCTTTTGAG
>NC_050519.1:14660075-14664113 GCF_002922805.2 Oryzias melastigma | reverse complement strand
TATTTAAGAACATTGGAATGTTTTCTCAGCGATTTTCTTATGAAAATCCTGATGCGGCCCGGCCTCAACTAGATTCCGCCTCCAGCGGGCCCCGGCTGATTTGAGTTTGAGACCCCTGCCTTACCAAATCAACACATTTTCATTCCCAAGTCACATACTGACACATAGTTAAGACCTCCGCGTCAAAAATAGATGTTTTGACGTGCTGATTGTTCCAATTAAATCAGAGCTTCACAACCTTTGAGCCACAAATGATGGCCCCCTCCCCTCTTTCACGCAAACCGGCGAAGCTTTCCTCGTTTGCCGCACACCAACTGTGCACCACTCTTTCGCCATGCCGCAAATTTGTAGCCAGCCGCCTGTCAAATCCTGAGCTAGGCGGTGTGTCTGTTGCTTCCGCTGTTTCTGTGTCTCTCACTGAGTTTGAAGGCTGTTCTGCATTAATCCGAGAGAGGGGGTAAATAGGGGACTTTTTTTCTTTTATTATTATTTTCGTTAATAAAACATTACAGTTCAGAAGAGCTAAGCTGGCTGCTCGCGCTCCTGGACTTAACAGTACCTGTATCTCTCCTGGCGAGTTCCAATGAAAGTCCGGGAGTCTGTCGATTTTAAGCACTTCTGACATGACACTAAATTAAGAGGCCTTATTTGTTTTATCAATCCTCCATCATGTACACATGTAAGATGATTTCATAACAATGATAAGGCAGTAACAACCACAGAGGTGCTAAAATGATGAGATAAAGTGCAGTTGGGTTCACAGTTTTAGCGGCATCAGCCTGCAGCTGCTCTAGTATGAGAGTTAATTCCCCACCTCTTTACCTTTTTTCTTTTTTCTTTTAATAAGCGTTTGGTATCAAGCATGATGTTAAACGTGCTTTACCTACATAATTGTCGTTAAGAAAAAAAAATAGACCAGAAAAGTCATATAGAAAAAGTTTTAAGTGACACTATTTTTATGACAAAGATATCAAAATTTAAGAGTTTTTTTTTAATGCTATTCAAGGCTCCTATTCCAATTTTTTTTTAATTTAAAGCTTTTAAGACTTTTTAGTACCCCATGTGACCACCCTGTAAAGGGTGCAGTTAAAATTGGCGAGTAGGGCACTGCAAAGACATCTCTTGCTTGCTGGCAGTGATGTCCCGTAGAACCTGAAAATGAAATACTTCTCAACTTGGTCATGGCTCTTCAAGTGTATTATGAATGCTTCCTGCCTTTTGGGAAGTTTTCAGTCGATCTTATCTCCCCTCTTATTTATGCATCATTGAAACTAGTAATCTGTGTTTGAAAAGCTCTTTGCTTATCGACTAATCAAAACATTTCACTGCAAACCTGTCCAACCATTTATGCTCAACTGATATTATCGTTTATGCAGTAATTTATCTTTTAGTTTATAAAGTCCTTGTACTGCCACATTAAAACACTTCCCATTGCTCCAGTTTTCTGAAAGAAAGATGGAAAGTCAAATTCTATAGTTTTTTAAAATGAAGATTTATTTTTAGGTATTGACATATTTAAACCAAAATGATAAAACTGCAAAAGGATAAAATTAATTAAATAATTCAAGTCATATTATAAATTAAAATATTATAGGTTTAAGGTTACACAAGATACATTTTTTGGAATTCTTCCCACATGCACTTAAGCAGGTGTGTTAAATACCCACAGAGAAAATTTTCAATAGAATGTGACTAAACCTGTTACACGACATCGCACAAAAATAAAGAGAAAGTTTTTAATCTCTAAAACTTGCGGTAACAGTGACTCCAAGTGGTCAGGAATTAGGAGCTACATGACACTGCTGTGTGCTTTGTGTGGGGAGTGTATACTCAAACCAAAGCTAAATATTTACACAAAGTTAAATATATGCTTTTGTAGAATACAGGTCTTATTTTCTAAAAAGAAAAATGTTGCTATACCAGAAAAATTATTTTCTTTTCCTTTTTCTAAAAAAATGTCAAAGGCTTTCTTAAAACAATAAGTGAAATCTAAATATGTTTTTTCAAAAACTTCCATTTGCTTAACACAGTTTATCATTTCTAGCATGAGTGCATTTACACAACTTAATTTTTGGTAAAAGAAAAAATACATTTTAAAGAGATATGTTCCTCAAGTGACAAGAAAAATGACTACTTTATAGTCGTTAAAAAAAAAAATCAGGAACATTGTTTCTACTTTCAAATACAAGTAAAACTAAAGATCACTGTGCCAAAAAAGTAACAGTGGAGAAAATATTGCAGCCATGCCTGGGAGGTGTTCTGAATGGAATGTTTGGTCTGTACCAGAGTTCATTTTCTCAGAATGTGCTCTTTGGATGACAAACTTCAAAGCTCATCTGAACTCTTATAATTAGTGACGCAAGAGCTGTAAATGTCAGTGACTAATGCGACTCAGAAAAATCACAAACAAGCTGAAAAATGTTCTGTCTAGGGTGAGGACGTGGGGTGAGAAGGTATTTCTTGGTATATATTTATGTTTTTTTTTTTTACTGAATCAGGGGTAAAAAGAAAAACACGAAAGTGATATATCATTAGAAGTATTTGTAACAATGAGCGTATGAACATACAATATGTACAGCATACAGAAAACTGCTGTTATTTTGGTTTGCAAATACCTGTTCTTCCTTCCTGTCCAGCAGCTTCTTCAGTCTAAGGTTGTTTTTTTTATTGTAAAATTAAACTCTAACTTCTAAGAAAAGCTCCAAATAGGTAATAAAACAATACATAATGATACAAACTTGTACAGCACCTTAACTTCTTAGAAGCCCTCACAGTCACATTTACAAAATGATGGTGGCTCCACTGCCAAACACTGACACCAACCCATAACGACCAGGGGCGATGTGGGCTTCAACACATGCAGGGAAGGTGAGAATCCAACCTGCAACCTTCCAATCAGATGTTGACCATCCTGATGCCACACCTTGGCATGCCCCAAATATTAAAGGTGATCTTTTCTAATCATTTTAATTAAGCCTCTACTTTATTTCATATGTGATTTATTTTATTTTTTCTGATTTATTTCATCTTTGTCATGTAAGCTATTGATCCTTACAAGATAGATAGATAGATAGATAGATAGATAGCATTTTTTGAACTCATTTTGACAAACGTAGTATGTAAAAGTTTAATTATGTCATATCCTATGTGCAAAAAAAAAATAGAGTAATAACTGGATTATTCCCAACTTCATAAATTAATTTAAAAAACAACCTGCTAATCTTTGACAATCCACAAGAGGAAGCCAGAGTTCCTCAAGATTTGCATAGTGGCACCTCTAAGTAGGATAGGAGAAGGACTAATGATGACGATGCTGACAGACCGGTATAAGAAGTGTCAAGATACAGGCCTCGATAGCCGGTGTCCTACATGTTTTCCAACCAACCTGCCATTGAAGCTCCTTGTTGGCCAACTCACCTGATCTAGGTAATCAGCAGCAGATGAGACAGGACTTTTGGAAAACCAGCAGGAGGCCGACCCTCGACATCCATGACAATGCATCACATTATAAGAACTTTAGATTCGAAGTTTTAGATTAGAAATAGTTTATTTCAAGCAATCAAAAGAAAAAAGTAAATTCTTGTGCGATACAATCAGTCTTCAGAAGTTTACTTCCATAGAGTCAAACACAGGATAACTAGACATTAAGAGATTGCCTGAAAGGGAGTGGGAAGAAGCTAATTTATATAATCCCACCCTGGCTCGACCATACCATTTCCTTTACATGTATTATTATTATCCGGTTCATAACTTTAGATCAGATATTTATATCTTTCCAGCATAGATTCAGGTTATTATGAATCATCAAGTAACAATAAATCGCATGACTATGTAAGTACATATATCACTATTTCAGACTCTGTCATTCCATATGCAGTCCTATTATCAAAATTCAAACAAAATGTGCAGATTATTTTACATTAAAAAAAAATCATTAATATAAATCAAGTATCAAACACCACCAAAAATATATATGTATGCAGATTATTTTTCATTGGAAGAGTCATTAATGTAAAGCCAGTATCATAGGAATATATA
>NC_050519.1:14657588-14659937 GCF_002922805.2 Oryzias melastigma | reverse complement strand
GCTCAGTGAGAGGAGCTAGTTTAACTTCAAGTCCCAGTAGTGGAGCTAACTTAGCTTGGAGGTCCTCAAATGCCTTTTTCAGCTCAGATGAGTCTTGGTTTTTCTTCGGGGCCATGCTTAGCTCTCCATATTGCAGAATTACTAATTTTTCCTGCAAAAATTCTGTGATATTTCAAGATTATAACCAGGGGTTTATTATGACCAGGGGGTCCAGTAATAATTGTATTCTTAAAGAAATCGTGAATGGGATTTTGACTTTAAACATAAATAATATTGTTGAAAGTTATAAAACTTTTCCCCTTTATTCATTTGCTTGTTTGTTTGAGAAATGAGAAAAGAAAAATCAAATTGATAATAAATTGTATTTAATCATACATAGAAGTTTGTTTTGAAAATATTTGGTGTCAGAAGAAAATGGCGATTTTATTTAAACTTGTGTGGAACAACAGAAAGGAAAACATTCTGGAAAAATAAATCTGTCTTTCATGGGAAATATACTTTTGGGTCTGTGATGATCATTGCCCAGGTCATGTAATCACATGATCCTGTTTCTTAAAGCAACTGGTGGCAGGTTTGTAGTTTAGGAGTGAAAAATACTTCAACAGGTAAAACAAAATCATTGAGTGAAAACCCCACATAATCACTGGATTGTTGACATTTGGATCTGCTCACATGAAATTCAGCAATTATACCATCTGCCACACCTTTGAACCAGCCACTACATCAAAACCCAAATTCTCTGGCTAAAGGAAATACAAAGATTAACAGCAAAGCATCCTCTGGGTCATTCTTTAAAGGTATTTGAAGAACAGAATCCCGTTAGTTACTTTTACAGTTCACTGCCTAAACAAGAACATCGAAAAACAGAACAAGAGCAGACAGAGAGAAGAAATGGGAGAAGTGGATCAAGTTACCACCACTAAATACACTGTCATCAGGTGTAGTAGGACTCATGCCAGTAGTAGTGGCAGTTGTGGTTGTAGTAGTGGTGGTAGGAGTAGTTGTAGGAGTGGTAGAAGTGGTGGTAGGCGTAGTTGTAGGAGTGGTAGGAGTTGTTGTAGGAGTGGTAGTAGTGGTGGTAGGAGTCGTTGTGGGAGTGGTAGTAGTGGTGGTAGGCGTAGTTGTAGGAGTGGTAGTAGTGGTGGTGGTAGGAGTCCTTGTGGGAGTGGTAGTAGGAGTCGTTGTGGGAGTGGTAGTAGTGGTGGTGGTAGGCGTAGTTGTGGGAGTGGTAGTAGTGGTGGTGGTAGGCGTAGTTGTGGGAGTGGTAATAGTGGTGGTGGTAGGCGTAGTTGTGGGAGTAGTAGTAGTGGTGGTGGTGGTGGTAGTAGGAGTGGTAGAGGTTGTGGTAGATGTAGTTGTGGTACTAGTGGTGGTGGTAGGAGTACTTGCAGTCCCATCAAGTATTACATTTTCTGTCAAAAAGAAGAGAGAGAAGATTCGGGGTTTGTGATTGGAAAAAAAACAATAATATAATAAAAGAAAACCATCGATCTATGACTTCATGTTCAAACCAATGTAAAGTCAATTGGTTCTGTTTATTCACACTAAACATCAACATAATTTACTGTTTGCTAAAGAAAAAGCATACATTTTCCTTATATCTTAGATTCAGCATTATCCTATGAAAAAAGGTATTTCTGAGAACAAAACTGAGACTATGCCTCAACAGAAATCGAATTTAGGTAACAACATGTATTCAGCTCATGCAGTAGGTTTGGTTTCAAAGAGAACATTTTACTGAAAGATTACATTCAAACATGGGAAATAGAAAACTATTGCTGCGGTTGCATGCTTACCAACCACAACCGCTGGATAACAACCTGAAACAAGAGAGAAAAAAATATAAGAAATTGAAAATAATTGTAAACATATTGAATAATAAATAGCTTTTCGTGAGTTAAAGAAAAACAACTGACAGGAACACAAACTCATTACATCAATATTTACTTAAAATATATATATATATATATATATATATACAGTATATATTTTAACTTGACAAATGACACCAGTTGGATTAAACAGCCTCAACTGGCTCTTCTTGCTTTAGAGGACTGTATGAATACATTTTAAAGGCAACCATTTTTTCAACTAGAGCAGAAATTTGTCATTTCGAAAGCTTTTGCTTGCCAGCAACTCATCAAAATAACACATTCCACTGACTTCAACTGGATGAGGTTGATTTTTTTTTTTTACGAGTTCAACATTTTCTTCTGAATTAAAATTATGACAGGAAAAACATGTCAGAGATTTTCACTTGTCTACGCTATCTTGAATGTCTGGTGATAAAATACTATTTTTGGTTGGATAAAGAATATTAAGTATTAAAATCTTACCTGAGCAAAGCAG
>NC_050519.1:14653687-14657473 GCF_002922805.2 Oryzias melastigma | reverse complement strand
GTCTATGCTATCTTGAATGTCTGGTGATAAAATACTATTTTTGGTTGGATAAAGAATACTAAGTATTAAAATCTTACCTGAGCAAAGCAGAAGGGAAATCAGAGATAATCTGAACAGAAACTGTTGTAGATTCATCTTTAACAGTATCTTCTTTCTCTTCTCAGTATTTAACGACTGCAGTTGTGCAGTTCTGAAACTTTCACGCAAAGTGAACTGAGCTCTCGCCTCCAGCAAATATCTATCAGAATTGGTAACAAGTTAAACAAGATTCCTGTAGTTACAAAATGTTCATATGCCAGATATGCAGTTGTGAAAGTCACCGAAGCCTCGTCATGGTCGTATCACTTAAGGCACAGATGGCAGAGCAAGTACAAGTCTGCCAGTGCAAGCATTATCTGAGGGCACATGCTCTTGGCACTTCCAAACTACTCTGCTCAGGTAGGCAAAAATGGAGTCTGATGTGCCAGGCTGGGGAAATACAGCTCGACTTGCTCAGTTGTCTTTGCTTCCACTTTTCCCTTGAACTTAAACCCTCCCCTGTTAAGTTATGGGAGCTGGCAGCGCCATTGGTGGCAGCGGCTGTTCAAGGTCTTGAATGGGGTTAATCCAAAGCCTTGCCACTACATCCTACATCATGTGTACCTTGTTGTTGGGCTGTTTGTATAAAAAGATTTCCTTTTTTTCTTCACCAAGACTCCACGACTGATAGGGGAAGAATGCAGATGTATTTTTTCTTTACCATTGTAGAATCCAGTCCTCTTCCTGTAAGACTGACTGCTGTTGAATCATTTTCCATCAGTTATGAAAATCTATCCCGTCATCAGTCGGTATTCAAGAATTAAGTAAGGCAGTAGATCAAATGTTTCCTATGAGACAGGCTGAGCAAGTGCTCATGGTGTTAAAAGAATGAGGAAGGCCATAGTCCGTGTATTTGTCACAGAATGTTTTGTGCAAGACACAGATTTACTGTTAAAAGACAACTGTGCACAGGAGACAAAAATTGCCCCTTTTGCAAATGTCTTCATCCAGCTCATTTTATTTCAATAAGGACTTGATAACTTGTAAACACGACACAACTGTTTTCGCAAGAAATGAAGAGTAATTGATTCATAATCACTCAAAAAAGGTGTTGATTGTCTTGAGATCACAGAATAATTTTTCCTGGAGACCAGTAGACAAACATGAAAGATAGTTGATGATGTAAGGAGAAACAATAAACAAGTAAACAAACAAGAAACGGTACTTTTTGATCCAATTATCATCATTTACTTTAGTCTTGGTCAAACTCAGGCTGAAAGTTTGAATTAATTTAAATTTGTCTGAAACTATTTTCAAAGCAACTGTTGTCGTTTGAGAAGAAAATTAGAAATTTTAAATGTCCTGACTCCTCCCATTAAAAAAAAGCTTGTCGGATGTGTTGACCCTTTTTTACAGACATCATTTCACTCATGCTGCAAACCAGGATAACCTTAACTAAAGAACTAAATATTTCAGAGGATGTATGTGAGGGTGACACCTGTAGGGTGTGACTCTGCCATTAAGGCCTTTTAAATACAAAAGGCTGGGGCTGCCTAGCAGTCCCAGATTCTTGTTGGGGGCCAAGTTGTGAGTCATTGTGTGCTGTGGTATCTCAAGGCAGACCCACAGGGTGAATGACTGGGTCTGGGTGTTCGATACCACAGTCACATACCGCTACCTGCTGTCCTTTTTATATTGTTTTTTAGTTTTACTTCACTTAGTCTGTGTCAGGAGTACAGCAGACTGTTTTTTAAAACCTTATATCATTTTTTATTTATTTTGGTCACTTCCAGGTCTGTGTATTTTCTGCTTGGCAGCCGACTCATTTTTAGCATGTGCATGTTGTGCAGTGTTTGTGATATATATATATATATATATATATATATATTAATCTTTTGTCCTTTTTGACTGTGTGCAGTGTTTGCATCAAGTTGCTGCCTTTTGTGTATATTTTATCTTGGCTATTAACAACAGTTGGAAATTTTCTAATACCGGAATAACTGTGATCAAATCTGTTTAATTCATTTTTCCACTTGTAACATGTAGTTATAATCTTACAATTACCAAAGTCATTAAATCTGTTCCAGGTTAAAGCTTAAACTTTAGTCTGTCCTGCCAATTTGTCTGGTTTCAGAACATCGATTAATCAAGCAAAGTTGAAATGATTGTCCTTTTTAAGTTTTCATTCACACCAATTATGGTGTATTCAGACTGGATACATTTGGTTCTCTTTAAGTGAACCCTGTTCCTACTGATAATTCCAAACACATTTTCAGTCAGAATACACCCAAGTGGACCCTGATACAGGGCCAGGGACCTCTCTCTGACCCATCTTTCAAGGTGGTCTTGATTCGTTTCTAATCAGACTGAGCTCCAGTTCACACTGAGTTTCCTCAGTCTGAATAGGCTCTGGGCTAAACCAAAATGGCCACCATAGCCGGGCATTACAGGATTTAAACATAGTAGGAAGATTGCCGTGGACAGTAGCACAACAATGAAACACAGCAACTCATTGAAATGTGATTGGATGAATGCTGGCACAACTTTTCTGGTACTCCCAAAATTTCAGGGGGTCGAGGAGGGGTATAAACACTACTTTTTCATGGTCTTGAAGCTTGTTTTGTTGTCTGAGAAATCATTTTGTCTGAAATCCTGCTGTGAAGCTGTCGGTACAACTCTTATTCTAGCTTCTTTGTCGCTCATCATTGTCACAAAACTCTTTAACCCTCGACAGAAAGAACTACTGGAAGGCTGAAAGTGGCGGGCAAATCATTTTTCCTGTTGAGACAGGCTTACTAGCTTCTTAGTCGATCTGCCTTTTTTGACGATGTCAAATTTTTTCAGAGAAGTCCATCTTAAGAATGGCTTACTCAATAAATCTGCAACAAAATCAACTTCTCCGTCTTCATCTATTGTAAACTGCAAAAGATTGTGTAATTCAAACAAAGATCAATGGCCTGAATCAAAGTACAGAAGAAGGACGTAGGGCTGTGAGAGAAGCTGACAGAATAGTTGGAATGATCTAAAGCGTATTTTGGATTGTATATATGTATATATTTGGTAAAAAAAATTATCTGTGATTAAGATTTTCCTTTTCAGATAATTTTAGGCCTTCACTTAAGGCTTTCCGGGCCCTAACTGTAGGCCACTGAATCAAAAGCTTAGGACTTCCATTATTCCTTCTTTTTCCTTATTCTTGCTTTGCGCCACCGTTGTAGTTCCTGGTTAATGACTGAAGAGATCATTATTTGTTTGTTTACAAGCTTTAGTTTGGAGCAGAAATGTCCCATTGATGGCATTCTGAATACAGATCGAAGACAAGGTTCAGGACTCGATCCTGACTAAATTAAGCTGATTCAGTCCGGACCAACTGAGTTTTTTAGTCTAAATACACAAACAATGAGTTTTGACAGCAAAGCAACTTCCCCCCAGGAAAAAAAAAATCATATCATTTAACCAACTTCAAAATCGCCTAGTTGGTTTGTTTGAAATGGTTATACTTGATGGACCTGAAGATCTGATGCACTTAGCTATTCATAGAACCTAATTTGTACCTATGAGGAGACAAAGTCTTTTCTGCTGTACCTCCTATAAACTGCGGTGTGGTCACTCTATTGATGATTTTAAATCACATTTAAAAACTCAGCTTTTTATTAAGACTTTTAACTCCAGTATCTAAAGCAGGGGTCTCGAACTCAAATCAGCCGGGGGCCGCTGGAGGCGGAATCTAGTTGAGGCCGGGCCGCATCAGGATTTTCATAAGAAAAT
>NC_050519.1:14632080-14653661 GCF_002922805.2 Oryzias melastigma | reverse complement strand
CATTTGCTTTTTATAAGTGTTTTATAAAATAAGCTGATTGAATCATTAATTCATTGAACCTTTAACTTACTTGTAGGATCACAATAAAAAAAAAAAACACTGTCTAAGGCTACACTTTCATTTTTTAAGAAATGAAACGCAACTGAAATAAAAAATGGGGCGTGGTGTGAAACAGGCTAAGTGGGATTTTCTGTTTGTATGTGCATGACAAACGAAAGGTTTATTTACATTTGTCAGTGCACAGCTATGCTGCTTGTAGTGTTTTGTTGTTGTTGAAATGTATTCATATGTATTTACACTTTGTTTTCATTACATTAAATTCTGATGATTGTATTTGCACATTTTATTTGCTTCATCAATAAAAATATTGCAAAGTTTGCTATTACAAAGTTTGCTCAGCTGTTGACAAGACAAGTTTAAATAAAAAATAAAAAAAGATTTTGATTTATGTTTCAAACCTCAGGAACATTCTGAACTCGGTATGGATTTTTGTGTAGCGTGTCACCCTGGGAAACAGCTGTGGTAACCTGTGTTGATCATTTGGTTAGTCAACTCCCTCTCCTAACAGAGACAATAAAAGTAACTAAAACTACTATTTCACACTCTGATTTAAAATCCTTAAACCCTTGGTAACACTGGCCAAACCATTGCTAATACATATTTCAAACTCTAGTTTATCTCTAGGGGAATTTACGACTGAGAGCTGCAACATCTTTGGTGTGAAACATGTAAACTCTACGTAGCCTCATATCTCATTTTAGAAGACATACAGAACGTTTGTCATTTGAATCAAACATACAAAACATCTCTTCACAGCTCCAGAAGAAATGTATTGTTATTACTGTTATCTGTAATGCTATTCACACCGAATGTGGCAGAGGCGTCACGACTCAATTTTTAGTTACTGTAAAGATGCGATCTGCCGCGGTGTGATTTTGAAAGCTTTTATTCACACTTCAAATTTTCACCCTTAACAATTGAAAACAGTAAAGTTAGAACAAAAAACATTTTGTTTTGAAAACTTTCTTAACTTTCACAGTAAGAAGCCTGGCACTGCATAGATTCAACCAGAGAGCTGTATAGCAGGAGTGTATCCACTGATGGAGTCATTTAAATGCTCATCTGTCAGTCTGGTTCTGAACTTTGACTTGATGACATTCATGTCAGAAAAGGCAGATTCACAAAGGTATGTTGACACAAATAATAGGGCTGTTGATCGTTGCTAAGGTGGCAATCTGAATTAATTCACGAAGCTCAACAATTCACGCATCGAACGACCACAATTCTTTTTAAAGGATGTATGGAAATTTGAATTATTTATATTTAATCACCATAATTTATACCTTGATTTAGAACAGGAGATCAAAATCAATAAAACTGATTAAAAAAACAAAGATTTAGATAGAAAGAAATGTTTTGTCATTTTAATCGTTTTTAAACAACCTTCAGGTTAGTAACATAAAATTAAAAAAAAACATTTTAAAAAATCCCTGCTGAACAACATAACCTGAAAATGTTCTCCACATTTTTCTATCCCCAAAGCATTATACTTTGGCTCAGAGCCCGTATGAAAAAAGTCATTTGTTTCCGCTGCAGAATCAGCTGATTCATGTTGATTACATCAGCCTTTCAGCAACGCAAGACTGAGTTTCTCTGCTTCAGAATAAGATGTTTCATTAATTGTGTCAACTGTTAGAGTTATCATAATCAAAATAATGTTAACACTGGAGCTAAAGCTAATGTTAAAGCTAATTCATTTTTTCAGAAGTTGTGTCAGTGAACAGGACTTCAGTTTCAGTTTTTGAACGGAAAAAAAGCTCTCTCTAGTCTTATTTTGAAAACCGAAAGCTTCACCTACACCAGGGGTAGGGAAACCTGGTCCTCGAGAGCCACCTTCCTGCATGTTTTCTAATATACTCTGCTCTGGCATGTTCTTATTGGCTGGACACACCTGAACCAGGTAATCAGTCATGAGTAGGGACTCATGACAGTATTATCAATTATGACAACGTGGATTCTTATCAAAAAGTTTTTTTTTAATCAAATAAACACAAATAAAAACAGTATTTTATGGCCTTTTAGATTCCTAACTATTCAGTGCCTTTTCGGGGCTTATTTGGATGAAAACAGAGCTGATCTCTTGATGATAGATAATATTTTTAGATAAGTGAAAATGAATAATTTTCCACGGCACACCTGAACATCTCTCGCGGCACACTAGTGTGCTACTCAGACTCCGGGAGAGCTGATAGCTGTTGCTGCCGCTTAGGCTCGAGCAGAGCGGATGGCGAGCGCTGATGCCCAGATGCCTGGCCGATATAGTGAGGTCTACTGCCCAGGCTGTGGGTCCCTGGGGAGCGGAGCCCGCTCTGCTTGCCTGCTGCTGGTTAGCTGCCTGGTAGCCCACAGATCCACCTCGAGTGCTGTTGTAATGCGTGCAACAGCTCTAGCTTCCTGGGCTTATGATGTTTTTCTTATTTTCATAAAGACAATAACCAAAAGACGCCCCAGTTTTATTTGTATTCCCCCCTCTATGGTTACAGATCAAACTGGATCACAGACAGACAGAAGTAACATTTAAAACGTCCCCCAGATGCAGCTCTTGCTGTAGCAGTGAAACACACATCACCCGGAAAGACTGAAAGATCTTGTGAAAACAAATACAGCGATGACCGGTGACTCTGTAGAGATCCCCAAAACATATGGCTGCTCCACGGCGGGGGCGTCAAAGCGCTGAGCAGTAAATTTGACTGGTGTCAAAAGAGAGGCAGGAGACACGAATTTGACACATTTGCCGTGTCCGGTTTGAATACACCATAAGTTCTTTAAGTCTTAACAGTAATCTTTTTCTGCGACTTCTTTATTTTCGTTCCAACATTTTTGTCTCCAGCAAATTACATAGACCGACTCCAACATTTTTGCATTTTTTGATGCTTTTATTTTGAGACTGATTTTTCATTAGTTTCATTGTCTGACCAGCTTTACAACTAGTACGTTCTGGTCACCACATGTAATAAAGAAATCGCTCTACCACCCCAGCAAAATGAGTAAGCTGAGAAAGAACCAACATGTTTCCTATGAGAAAACAGGAATCAATGCTATACCTCGTAGAAGATCCTGCCTCAAGACCTTCCTGAAGCATCCTGTCAGTAACGGGATCATCCACCCTTTCTCGACGGGTCGAACAAAACCCAATCTCCTGACCATATGGTGAGAAGTCCAATTTCCCTCATCGAGTCACTGCTGACAACACCTGTTGCCCATGTTAATCTCCTTTTTTGAGGATAACCTACATCCTCAGTTCATACAACACCTTTTTATGCACAGCACATATTTAATGCACCCACACACTTAGCATCCCTCATTTCAATATTTACATTGTTGTTTTATTTACATTTTTTCTACTTTTAGTTGCTAGTTGACATCTCTCGTGTATGTTTCACAAATGCTGATTGCTTTTTAATACCTTGATTGACGTCCAGTGATCCTGCTTGTTTAGCGTCATTTTATTCAATAAATATTAAAAAGGATGTTGTTGTTTTTGACTTCATTATTTCTTTTTTCATTGCAAAGTCAATTCAAAGTTGAGAGACTGATAAATTGAATATCACTTTATTGATTAAAAGTAATTTTAATTAGTATTATTTTTCCTTCACTATGAAGGTGGTGCCCCGAGGATATTTTTTATGAAATCTCCAGTTTAATAAAATTGTGGCTGGATGGCTCAGTGGTCTAAGTGTAGGGCTACCACACAGGAGACCTGGGTTCAATCCACTGATCTCCATCCAGATTGGGTCCTTAGGCAAGACCTTTGAAGTTGCTGCCTAACTGGGTTCCCCTGTGCCTTTCAAATACAAGAGTTGCGTCATGAAGGGCGTCTGGCGTAAAAACTATGCCACATCATTGATGCGAAACAGTGGGTGCTATTTTCCCCGAATGGGATAAGCCGAAAGATGAACAACTCCAGTTTAATAAAATGAATAATTTTCAAATAACCTTGGGAAAGCATATTTCATATGCACCCCTTTCATACTTCATTTGCTTCACATTTATTCATACTGCCAAGTTAGCTAAGCACCTTTCTTCAACAATGCTAAATTTATTTTTTAATTAATGCCCTCGTCCTGTCCAGCAGCTGAACTTAGACCTATGTTACTGTTACAGTAGGACGTTCTGAATCTTCTGACACGCAAGGTGAATATTTGAATAAAATGTATTAAAATTAAGTTAAACTTCATTTATATCAGCTATATTTGTGTTTGTATTTTTTTTTAGAGATGAGGAATAAAGATACTAAAAAGGAAAAAAGTTGGAGGATGAGTAAAAAATAGGAAGTGGTAGAACTACAATACGAGGCATCAAATAGCTCGAGTTTTGTTACTCTCCAATGTAATTGTTTATCAAAATTGCAGTTCACAGAAACAGTTGTTCATACATACATGTGGGCACCAAAAACCTTCAAATTTGTTCAATTTCAAATTATGTATAAATGCTAGTTCATGTTTTGACCCTGTTCTGCCTGCCTTGTGAGAAAACTAACTCTGGATAAAACATTTGATCTGTATCCAAACCTGTGAATTACAGTGTGAGAACCAGCACAGAAGAAGCTCTCCGTCACATTCTACAATCAACCATCCCTGAAAAAGGCCCAGCCAGTTGCCCCACAGTGTCCTTCTGCCTCCTCAGAGTTGCCAAGACCTGCTCCCCTCTTTGGTGTGGATGATCTGGTCTCACCCCTGCTTGCCTTTCTACAGAGATTTGATAAACCTTTGCTCTTTCCTGGCATTTGGAGCATTCATGCATTTGGGGATTGAGTTATTCCTAAGCAGTTTGTTATATATAGGCAAGAAGATAGTTGTGAGTCTAACCAATTTGTAGATAGTTCAATGGGAATTTGTAAAAGAAAGATTGTGAGTAGTATTTTTACTTTTATTGCATCCATTCTGTCAATGATATAAACAGTTTGGTTGACTCATCATGCAAGTCTAGTATCCTTATTTATTTTATTTTTTTTCTAGTAATAGAAGGTATTTTACCTGGACTGAAGAGGATTTTACAGAACTAAAAGTCTATTTGTTCAAACTGATGTGTTCAGACAAAAATATTTTTTACTCAATATAGAAATACTTAATGTATTTTTATCTTAATTCATAGAATTCTAAAACTCCAAATTTCCTAAAGAAATGATTGAAATGTTTTATTTTGAATGTGTTTTGGAAGGTTTTACAATTCCATTTGTAATCAGTCTACATTGACACAGAATAATTAGTACATTTTTTTTATTATAAAAATATATGTAGTCTTGTAATTATTGTATGCCTTATTCACCCAAATTAAAAATATTATTTTACTTTTGATTGTAAAGATAAAGAGAAAACTAATTGCAATCTAATAACAAATCTATTATTCACAGCTTTTTTAATCGGTAGTTTAGGATATGTTTTGATGTCATAGGGAAATACTGAAGGGGTTTTATTTGAAATTGAGGGGAACAATATTAAGGAAACGATTAAATGAGAGGATTAGGATGACCAGCACCACTTGGCATTTCTGAGTGGAGATATCATGTTCTCTTTTTGAAAGTCCATGGTTTTTCTTGGCACTCTAGCTTCCCCCAACAGTCCAAAAACATGCTTCATATGGTATTTAGTATGTTTTAATTGTCTCTTACATTGTATATAGCAACTCAATCTTCAAAAGGATTCAGCAAGTCCAGAAAATCTGAGTTTGATGGTGTATGTTTGACTTTGATAGGATGTGTGTAAGTGTGATAGCATGTGTGTAAAAGTCTGATAGCATGTGTGTATGGGTTTGAACGTAAATGTTTATAAGCTTGAAAGTAAATGTGTATGAGTTTGAAAGTATATGTATATAACTTTGATAGTATGTTTGTATAAGTTTAAAAGTATGTATAATGAGTTTGATAGTGTGTGTGTATAAGTTTGTTACTATGTGTGTATAAGTTTGATAGTATGTGTGTGTGAGTTTGTTACGTGTGTAAGAGTGTGATATTATATGTGTATACGTTTGATAGTATGTGTGCATGAGCTTGAAAGTATGCTTGATAAGTTGGATAGTATGTGTTGTGTCTGAGCTTGATAGTGTATGTGTATAAGCTTGATAGTATGTGTGTTTGAGTTGGAAAGCATATGTATATAAGTTTGGTAGTATGTTTGTATGAGTTTTAAGTATGTATAATAAGTTTGAGAGTGTGTGTAAAAGTGTAATAGTATGTGTATAAAAGTCTGACAGTATGTGTTCATACGTTTGATAGTGTATGTGTCTCAGTTTTAAAGTATGTGTGATAAGTTTGTTACTATGTGTGCAAGAGTTTAAAAGTATGTGTGTATTTGTTGTTACTATGTTTAAGAGTTTGATATTATGTTTGTATAAGTTTACAAGTATATGTGTATATGTTTGATTGTATGTGTGTGAGTTACAAAATGTGTGATACGTTTGATATTATGTGTGTATAAGTTTGTAGTGTGTGTGTATGTTTGATAGTGTGTGTGTATGACTTTGCTAGTATGTGTGTATAAGTTTGATAGTGTATGCGTATGAGTTTTAAAGTATGTGTGATAAGTTTGATACTATTTGTGCAAGAGTTTAATAGTATGTGTTGTTACTATGTTTAAGAGTTTGATATGATATCTGTATAAGTTTAAAAGTATATGTGTATACGTTTGATTGTATGTGTGTAAGTTACAAAATATGTGTGATAAGTTTGATATGGGGCGGCCGTGGTGCAGTGGTAGTGCGGTCGACTCCTGATCAGAAGTGAGCGGGTTCGACTCCCGCCTTGCCAGCCCGTGTCGAAGTGTCCTTGGGCAAGACACTGAACCCCGAACCTCCCTCTGGTGGGAGGTTGGCGCCAGTGTTCGGCAGCGGAGCCACCACCAGTGTGTGAATGTGTGCGTGAATGGGTGAATGGGTCTGTGACTGTGAAGCGCTTTGGGCCCTCGAAGGAGGGTAGAAAGCGCTATACAAGTATACGCCATTTACCATTTACCATATGTGTGTATGAGTTTGATCGTATGTGTGTATAAGTTTGATCATGTGTGTATGAGTTGTATAGTATGTGTGTATGAGTTCAATAGTATTTGTGTATGAGTTTGATACTATATGTGCAAGAATTTAAAAGTATGTGTGTATTTGCTGTTACTATGATTAAGAGTTTGATAGTATGCCCATACAAGTTTAAAAGTACATGTGTATACGTTTGATTGTATGTGTGAGTTACAAAATGTGTGATAGATTTGATATTATGTTTGTATAAGTTTGATAGTATTTGTGTATGAGTTTGATACTATGTGTGTATGAGTTTGATAGTGTATGCATATGAGTTTGAAAGTGTGTGTGTGTTAAGATTGTTAACTATGTATGCAAGAGTTTAATAGTACGTATGTATTCGTTTGTTACTATGTGTGTAAGAGTTTGATAGTATGTCTGCATAAGTTTGATATTATATGTGTATACGTTTGATAGTATGTGTATGAGTTTGAAAATATGTGTGATAAGTTTTTTACTATATGTGTAAGAGTTTGATGGTATGTGGATAAAAGTTTGATTGTATGTGGTTATAAATATGTGTGTATGAATTTGAAAGACTTATTTGTTAAAAGTTTGCTACTATTTGTTTAAGAGTTTGATAGTATTTGTGTATAAGTTTGATAATATGTGTGTATAAGTTTGATTGTATGATTGTATGTGTGTATTTTTGATAATGTGTGTATGAGTTTGATCATATGTGTGTATAAGTTTGATAGTAAGTGTGTATACGTTTGATGGTGTATGCATGAGTTTGATAGTATGTGTGTATAAGTTTGATAGTATGAGTGTATAAGTTAGATAGTACCTGTGTATAAGTTAGATAGTATGTGTGTATAAGTTAGATAGTACCTGTGTATAAGTTAGATAGTATGTGTGTTTGAGTTTGATAGTGTATGCATGAGTTTGATAGTATTAGTGTTTAAGTTAGATAGTATGTATGTATGAGTTTGATAGTGTATGCATGAGTTTGATAGTATGTATGCATGAGTTTGATAATATGTGTGTATAAGTTTGATTGTATGTGTATGTTTGATAATGTGTGTATAAGTTTGATAATACGTGTGTATAAGTTTGATAGTATGTATGCATGAGTTTGATAATACGTGTGTATAAGTTTGATTGTATGTGTATGTTTGATAATGTGTGTATAAGTTTGATAGTTCGTGCGTATAAGTTTGATAGTACGTGTTTGTAAGTTTGATGCTATGCGTGTATAAATATGTGTGTATGAATTTGAAAGACTTATTTGTGATAAGTTTGCTACCATTTGTTTAGGAGTTTGATAGTATGCGTGTATAAGTTTGATAATATGTGTGTATAAGTTTGATTGTATGTGTCTGTTTGATAATGTGTGTATGAGTTTGATAATACGTGTATATAAGTTTGATAGTACGTGTGTATAAGTTTGATAGTACGTGTGTATAAGTTTGATAGTACGTGCGTATAAGTTTGATAGTACGTGCGTATAAGTTTGATAGTGTATGCTTATACATTTAAAAGTATTTGCGATGAGTTTGTTACTATTTGTTTAGGAGTTTGATCGTATGTGATTTGAAGCTTCTAAGTAAACGTGTATGAGTTTGAGAGTATATGTATGTAAGTTTGATAGTGTGTTTGTATATGCTTGTTACTAGGTGTGTAAGAGTTTGATACAATGTGTGTATGAATTTGCTTAATTTGTGTGTATAACTTTGATAGTATGTGTATATTGGTTTTGAAAGTATGTGTGTATACGTTTGTTATTGTGGGTGTAAGAGTGTGATAGTATGTGTGTATACATTTGTTATTATTATTTGTGTAAAAGTTTGATAGTATGTGTGTATGAGTTTGATAATACGTGTATATAGGTTTGATAGTGCGTGTGTATAAGTTTGATAGAGTGTATGCATAAGTTTGATAGAGTATGCTTATACATTTGAAAGTATTTGCGATGAGTTTGTTACTATTTGTTTAAGAGTTTGATCGTATGTGATTTGAAGCTTCTAAGTAAACGTGTATGAGTTTGAGAGTATATGTTTGTAAGTTTGATAGTGTGTTTGTATATGTTTGTTACTAGGTGTGTAAGAGTTTGATACAATGCGTGTGTATGAATTTGCTTAATTTGTGTGTATAACTTTGATAGTATGTGTATATAGGTGTGATAGTGTGTGTGTCTAGTTTGATAGTTTTTGTATTGGTTTGATAATATGTGTGTATTGGTTTTGAAAGTATGTGTGTATACGTTTGTTATTGTGGGTGTAAGAGTGTGATAGTATGTGTGTATACATTTGTTATTATTATTTGTGTAAAAGTTTGATAGTATGTGTGAATGAGTTTGAAATTATGTTTGTATACTTTTGTTTATATGTGTGTAAGAGTTTGGTAGTATGTCTGTTTAAGTTTGATAGTATGTGTGTATGAGTTTGATAGTATTTGTGAACAGGTTTCATAAATGGTGTTGAAGAGTTTGATAATATGTTCGCAAGAGTTGGATTCTAGCTTTTAGTGTTTCAGTTTGAGGGCATATCTGTCTGTTTTGTATGTGTGTGAGAGTTTGAGTTTGATGGTGTGTGCATTAGTTTGATAGTATATGTGTATGATTCTTATAGTATTTATGTATAGGTTTGGTAGTATGTGTGTCTGACTTTTATAGTATGCAAAGTTTGGTGGTGTGTTTCAGTTTCAGTTTAATGGTATATGTGTAAGAGTTCATAATATGTCAGTATAAGTTTGAATGTATGCTTAATTAGATGGATAATAGCTTTGCAGGAGTTTGATAGTAGTTGTGTTTGATGGTATATGAGTAAGAGATTAATAGTATGTGTTTGATACTGTGTTTGTATGAGTTGGATCGTAGCGTTGTGTAAGAATTTGATATGTTTCAGTTTGATGGTATGTATGTATGATTTGAATGGTATGTATGCATATGTTTAGGGGTATATGTTTGAGAGTTTGACTGTATGTGTTTGAGCGTTTGATGAAATAATATGTGTGTATAGGTTTCAGTTCCTTTTAAAAGTTTGATAGTATGTTAAGAGTTGGATAGTAGCTTTGTGTAAGTTTGCTAGTATTTGTGTTTCATTTTTATGGTACGAGTATATGAGTTTGATGGTGTGTGTGAGTTTCAGAGTACGTATATGAGTTTGATATTATGTGTGTATACATTTGGCAGTATGTGTGTCTGTTGGATTACAGCTTTGTTAGCGTTGGTTAGTAGCTTTGTTTAAGAGTTTGACAGTATTTCCATTTCAGTTTGATGCTGTGTTTATGAGTTTGATAATGTGTGTGCGTGTTTGAATTTGTGTGTGAGTTTGATGGTGTATTATATACTTTTGTTAGTACATGTTTAAGAGTTTGATGGTATGTGTGTATTGAGTTTGATGTAAGTGTATACGAGTTTGATAGTTTGTGTTTGAGTTTGAAAGTATGTTTGCATGAGTTGGAAAGTAGCTGTTTAGGTGTTTGATAATATGTTTGTAAGAGTTTTACTGTAGTCTAGTATAAGATTTAAAAAATATTTGTGATTCAGTTTGATGATATGTTTTTATAAGTTTGATTTTATGTGGTTATGAGTTTGACAGTATGTAGTTTGGCAGTATATATTTGAAAGTTTGATGGTTGGTGTGAATTAGTTTGTTACTGTGTATGTATGGATATGATAGCATAAGTTTGTTAATATGTGTTTTTGAGTTTGGTGCTGTGTGTATATGACTTTGATAGCATGTGTGTTTATGTTTTTTACTATATGTTAATGAGTTAAATAGTATGTAGAGTTTGGTGGTATGTGTTTAACAGTTAAATGTTATATGTGTATAAATTTGATAGTACGTTTGAGATTGTTTGATGCCTATGAGTTTGATGTTATGTGTACAAGAGTTGGATGGTATTTGTTTGTGAGTTTAATGTGTGTATGAGTTTCATAGTTTGTGTGCATGAGTTTAATAGTATGCAAAATTTGGTGGTATGTGTTTGAGAGTTTAATGGTATGTGTGTATAAGTTTAATATGTTAATGAGTTTGATAGTAGTTGTGTGAGGGCTTTGATAGTATTTTTCTGCAAGTGTTTGATGGTATTTGTCTAAAAAGATTATAATAGTGTTTGTTAATGACCATTAAAGTTGTGTACTTGTGCAATATATGAGAGGCCATTTAAGACATAATTTATTATTTGTCGCACAAACTCATCTATACTCTAACATACATACTATCATAGTAATTTCCAAACACTCCAAACATACTATTAACCTTTTACGCACACACACAATCAAACTCATGCATACATGCTATCAAACTCACATAGTAAGAGTATAGTAGAGTTTGTGCCACAAACTATTATTATGTCTCGTTTGGCCTCCCACAGACACATTCCCTGTGTAGACTGGCAAATGTGTGTTTGTAGAATTGTGTGAGTGAGTGTTTGTGTAAGAGTTTGGAAATGATAGGTTAAATGATTCTTTCTACAACTAAACATTGTACTGGGTTACTTATTACCTGCGAGAACACACAAGGGTTATTTCTTTACCAAACATCTGAAGCAGTCAGCCCTTCATTAATCTGAATTCCCCATGAGCAGTTAGAACTGAAAAAGCTACGTATTAAAGCAGTAGTACATTTTCTAGACCAAGCTGTTAAAGCCCAGTGGCCCTGAAGAACAGAGTCCTGTGAGAAACTTTTACATTTCACTGCCAGCAATGAGAACATGGAGAAACAGATCAAGAGCAGACAGAGAAGAAGTGAGAGACGTCAATCAGGTTGTTACCACCACTAAATCCGTTATCAGTAGTAGGAGTTAAGTTAGTCATGCCAGTAGTAGTTGAGTAGTTGTACGTTCTGTTTTATGTAATCCTATGTCAGTACTGTCTGTGGGATTGACAGTGGCAAAAATTGGTTTCTTGCCAGTAATCACCTCATGGATCCAGTCCTCATACAATTACACATAGGCAAATATCCCTGACATTTGACAAAATATACTACTATGAACTTCAACTCCATATAGAACCCATTAAAAGAAGTCCTGAGCCACAACTGGGGATCCAGGGACCAACTGTGAAAAAAGAAAAATGTGACTTTATTACTCTTGATTTTTTATTAAAAATGTGTTTTAAAATACATTAAGATTCATTTTCTATTTCTTTATGGATCATAATAATTTCTGTAGTTTTTGCATGTCTACTCTTGGATTTTTGTTGTTTTCTTTTGCTATATTAACTTTCCAAAAGTACAATTATGTTATTGTCACTGCATTCTTAAATATCCTTGGTCAAAACATTATTTTAAACAATGATGTCCCAGTGGTGTGAGTGAGTATCGTGGTCTGATTATAATTTAAGTCAGATAAAGTAAAATGTGGGTTGAAATGAAAGTACTGCAAAGAAAAGATCCTCCTAAAATGAATAAATAAAATTGAGGTTCTTTTTCTGACTAATTGGGGAGCCTACTTTATAAGAGGTAAACGTAAAAATCATACGTGATAGCTACCTGACACATGCTCAGTTCTCCAATTCCGTGTCTCCCTCTCTCTCTCTGTGATTTTACGATTGGATGTTAGATTATCGCACTGCTCTTCGCCCACGACTGACGCTTCAACTTTCCTCATGGAGCTGACAATGTCCACTGCTGAAGTGAAAGTTTAAAGCTTAAGCAAGCTAAAAAAATGACATGAAACACTTCTGACCAAATGATACAGGTGTTTTTTGTCTTTTGGATAAAATAATGAAAAATAGTAACGAACGGAAAACAGTAGGTTTGTGTCATAAAAAACATTTTAAGTGTCACTTACCAGAAAAAATTGCTGACCCGGGTGGTAGTGCCGTTATAGACTGTGCTTGTGTTAGCAAAGGGAATTAACTGTAAAATTCACTGGACTTGATAGCTTGTAAAGACAAATGCGAGTGGAGTACCAGAAATCATCTTTACTGCTGCAACCAACACAACTGGTTCACTGTATTGGGACTTTTGCCAGAAGGATGTCTTACATCTAAATAAGCCACAGTGTCTTTGATGTTGGCGTGACTGTATCAAACAGAAAGGGGCAAGATTTTTAGTTCACAGAAATGGTTAAACGGCAGTAAAAATTGCACAAAATACCTTGAAGCACAGATATTTAAACAGAGAACTCTTTAACACAGATCACAGATACATTCTAATATGAACATGCCCACATTTCTATGACTCTCATACCAGAATACTGTCAATTTGGTGGCAGAAAATGGATACCAACCTCTGAGTCATAATTGACCATCTACTGAATATGGAATATTCATTTAACATCGTAACCATATCTCAAGCTTTATTCAGCTGTGAGAAGAACACTGATTTTGACAAAGAAGTGAATTTGGTATCAATATAATAATCTTCCCTGATCATAATCAATAAGCACACCACTTTGTTACTTGAAATGTGACATGCAATATTGATTCCCACAATAATGTTATGACTTCTTATGTAATCAACAAGAATTTAATCTTTGTCATTTGATATTATTAACACCTAAATGATCTGCATTTGGGCTGGTAAAGTATAAACAACTTTAAATGGAAGTTAGGAAGGGGGTTATGATAACAATGCTTACAAAAAATGGGGTTAAACCCAATAGGAGTGAGAATTTATAAATCTTCCCACTCCCTTTCAAGCAATTATTTACAGACAAAAAAACATAACAGAGTTGAATTATACAAATTTGCATCCTCCTGCTCCCTTTCTACCAATTTAATTAGCTTTGTTAGACTTTATATTTGAGTCATGCACTGTATGTATCAGTGCAAATTTGTCTCTATTTGATTGAAAGCAAATATATTATAATTTACATATTTACAGATGTGTATATAAATATATGGATATGTGTAAGTATATGTATGTGTGTGTGTACTATTGTATCACTTGAATGCTCACCAGTCACAACCGCTGCAGGACAGCCTGAAACATGGAGCAGAGAAACAAACACATTGAATCAAGAACGTGACTAAAAGTCAGCTTTTAGCACCAACAAGAACCAACATCTACATTATGATTTTGAGTTACGACAACAAATTGTATTTAAACTGGAGAAGCTGTTAAATAGTTTCGAAAAAAGTGAGAACAGATGGATTGTAGTGAGGAAGTAAAAAAAAAATCTGTTTGATATTTAATTTGTCATTGATTAACAGTAACTTTTAGTTGCCCCTCCCTCTTTGGCCTCTTCCTCTATCCCCTTCATCAGTTAAACAAATTCGGAATTTTCTCACAGGAAAGCAGGATTCTCACAAAATATTTAAACCGTCTCAGCGTGCTTTATGACCAAAATTTAAACAGTAAAATCTTTTTGGTAGCATAAATAAATACATTCAAGAGGCTTTTGTTTTAAGGTGGGACATCACAATAACACCTTTCAAGCTTTTTAATTGGACTAGTTATTTTTTTAATTACTTTTTACTTTTAAATGAACATCTTAACAAGAAATATTGTCAGAAATATTTTACATGATTACACAAATGTCTGGTGATAAAATACTACTTTCAGTCTAAAACTTCTACAAGGTAGGCGAATACTCTCTTACCTGAGCAAAGCAGAAGGGTCAGCAGAGTGAATCTGCACCCGAGCTGTTGGAGATCCATCTTTAACACTATCTTCTCATGCAAAGTCTCAGACTTTAAGTACTGCTGCTTTGGTCCACCCACCGTATGAGACTGTCACGCAAATGTAGTTGAATTCTGACCTCCGGCAAATATCTGTCATGACTGGTAACAGGTCAAGCTAGTTTTTTAAGATTCCTGTGTTTGAAGATGTTCAAGTACCAAACCCTATTGTTATCAAAGTGTACAGGGCGTTTTAAAATCTCATACTTCTTTGACACTTGAATTCAATAGACACAAAAAAACAAAAACTCCCTAAAGAATATAAAGCAAATCTTTGTTTTCACGTTACTCCCTGTATTGTATTGCTTACTAAAACATCATCTTTGGTGCTTAAGTATGGGAACTAGTCCTAAAAGTTCACTACATCTTAAATCTCAAAAAACTGCATTCCATATCATACATACCAGAGCAAACAAGTAATTTTATTTTTTTACAATCTAAATTATTAAAACTTCATGACCTAGTTAAATATCAAACAGCACAAATTCCTTTCAAAGAATTCCAAAATCTTACCAATTGTCATAATTGTAATCATAATCACCATGATAAATTTCACGTCAATGAAAAGGCCTATTCTTAGGGGAGACAATATTTTTAAACTGTCGGTGGTATGAACTGCTCTAAAAGGTTTTTGCAATATAATTACACCATATTAAAACTGTGTATATGAAATCTAACTGTGGGAAAATAAGTTGCCATTTCCCTGAACCTTTGTGTGATTTTTGACATGTAATCCACATCACATCACGCATACCTCAATACTGAAAAATACTTGTTTTCAAATACTGAGTTTTACATGCCAAAAAACATATGCAGTAGAATTACTGGTGTGAATGCTTTTGAAGCATTCACACAATAACTTAAATAATATCCATACTAGTAATTATCCTGCGTACGTTTTTTGGGACGTAAAACTCAATCACACTTTCAACGATTTCAGGAATCTTATCAAAACATTGAGCTCATTCAGGGCATTACTGCTTGTACTTTTGGTATTTATACATTTTATTAGAGCTGTCAGGCGATTAAAATCTTTAATCACGATTAATCGCATTGTCCAGAGTGAACTCGCGATTAATTTTTAAGGAAAAAAATGTGCGCTTTGTGTAATTTAGTAGTTCTACATTAGTTATGAAAACAAGAATGACAAAATTAATAGTTTTCATCAGAAATACTTTATTTTGTAACATTGTATTGAGATACACCTTTTTAACAATAAAAGGCAGTAACAGAAAATGCCTAAAAAAAGCCCAAGTGCAAGTGAAGGGCATTTTAAATTCAAAACTTCAATCAACGTTCAGTAAAATAAAATAAAAAAACATCAAAAATAAAATTTCATGTTCATTTTTTGTCAGGACCAAATCTTTTCCTCCTCTGCTGAACTACAGTAATGAATGAAATAGAGATTTATCATTTCCAATGAAAAGGGGGATACTCTGTGGATAGTTTGACAGTCTGTTACTGCCGCCACTTTCTCTGGCTGCAGCTCGATGCAGCGACGTGTCCAGTGGAGCTCACGCCATGAATATTCCGGCAGACAGACCGCTATGCTGGGGTTGGATCACGCTGAAACCTCCAGAACATTTAAAACGTCCCCCGGTGCGCTTGCTGTTCAGAACGTCGGGGGTCCGCAGCTCTCGGGACGCGTCACCGGACGCGAGCCGGTACCACCAGACGTGGTACTAGACCACACGAACCGGAGCAGTGTTAGGGTGCAGGAGCCCTCCAGGTCCTAGCGCCGGCCGGTTTTAGCTCGCAGGTCGGTGTTTGGAGACCTGCCCGTGATCTAGTGAGAGCAGCCGGTGAGTTAAAGGGGGGACGTGCGGTATGGAAAGGCACGTATGAGAAAGTCCGCGATTAATGCGTCAAAAAAATTGTCGGCGTCAAGCACATGTCAGATTAATGCGTTTTTAACGCGACAAATCTGACAGCCCTACATTTTATAGTTTTTTTTTAAATATTTAGCAAAATATGAGACATGGGAAATAAATGAGAAATTGCTCAAATCTTTCAACAACTGTGTGAACTTTGAAACTTGTGAACTTCTGTATATAGTTCCAGCTATTGAGAAACCATTCAAACTTTAAAATGTTCAGCAACTACTGGGTTTTTAGGGTAAATTAAAATGTACCTTTTATTTCAGCTACATGCTAGCTGTTTTTGGCTAATTTAGACCTTTTTCAATTTTTTTAGAACAATTTGGAGTTTAGCTTATACTTCAGCATTATGCTAACTGTTTTAACAAAATTATACCTTTTCATTTTTTTTAAGAATAATTTGGAGTTCAGCTAATATTTTAGCATTATGCTAGCTGTTTTGGATTGTTTTGACATTTTACTGTTTTGTTTTGTTTTTGTTTTTTTTTTGGCTAATTTGGCATTTACCTAAAATTTTAGTAAGCTTTCAGCTTCAGTATTTTCAGCTATAGGCTTCAGCATTTTTAGCTAGCTATCATTTTCAGCTCTCAGTTCCAGCATCTTCAGCAGCCACCTTTAGCTTACAGCTTTCACACCAGCATTATCACAGGTAATGTCATCTATCGAGTTAAAAGAATGGTTGAAATGCCACCTTAAAATACATTTTGGGTATTTTCTTGAGAGTTTCTCTGAAGTCTTAAATTGCTATTTTGGCCAATTAGCTATCTATGTACTGAATGATACCCTATTAGAAGATGGAGACAACACTCCCCTAAAGTTTATGTCGTGATGTCTCAAAATGGCATTCTGAAATTGCTAATGGTGATTCACTTCCACGGAACCTCATTGTGTCCAATGTTGATGCAAGGAAAAATAAACAGTGAAACGAAAACCTGTTGTGCAAATTTACAATAGCAGTGGGGATTTGTAATAGAATAGCCATCAAGCCACATGTACAAAGTTTGTCATCAATCCACCCATCAATTACTTGTCACTCAACAAGGTTTGGGTGTGAATCTGAGAGAGCCTACTGAACCTGTTTCTCTTGACTTTTCCTCCAGCTCCTCAGGAGTTTGTTGGTCATGAAATATTACCTCCTTAGCATATCTGAATACTGCTATACAGAAACGATTTATTGGGTAGAAATCTCACCTTAACTGGCTTTTTTTTGCCTGTGGAAGTGTAATGTTCAAGTTGAGTTTTCTTGGTTTTGTTCTTAAGGGTCCTTCTTTTTGTCTCATTTATAATTTATATAAATTATAATTCATAAATGATGCATTCAGTTTCTCAGCAGGTTGAATTTTGTTGCTGGTGATTCTCTGTATAACTCCACTTGAGTTTAGTTTGTAACTGAAGTCAAAATGATTTTCTAAAACCAGCACATTGCTAAATCCTTTGTTTCATCCCACTGTCATGTTTCAGCTGTTAGCTAAAACTTGTCCAACAACTCGACTCATATTTAAATTTTTAGGAGCAAACTGCACCTCATAGTCAGTTCTTTCTGTTTTAAGTCTTTTACTCCATTTCACACTCGTGTGTTGTTAAATACACGTTTTAAATACAAATACAGTAAAGTATTTGAACATCCTGTGATTTTGAAAGTTTACATCTAAACTTTGGCAAAGAAGACGCATTGTTTCAACCAATCATAGAAGGCGATTGTTCTTGTCATGAACTTGGTGATATATTTTCTATTTGCATCAATATGAGGATAAAAAGTCCTCTAATTAATTTTTTTCCCTCCTCTGATAATGCGGGGCATCAAGTCATTAAACTAGGTCACAGAGAGACGGAAGCATCGCTGAAAGTGCAGCTATGCAGACGCAGCTGCTGCTGGAGAAACTCAACGTACAAGGAGATTCTCTGAATGATCTTATGAACCCAGACATGAAGACGTACTTCAGAATAAATAAACCTGATCTCTCAACATCATCTAAGTCTTCCATGCATAAATGAGATATAGTGAGAATTCATGGAGTGATGGGGCTAAAAACAAGTGGCGGTATCTCCTCCCTCACACAGTTGAAACGTCAAGTATATTAACACATTTTCTGACAAGCAGCGAGTTTATGTGCAAATCGGTGTGAACATAGCATTACTTCATACCTGCTTATTGCTGTTTGGAGTACGACCTGGATGAGCCCACAGTTCACTGAGGGGTTAGACAAGGTAAAGTGAACACACACATTTCTGACCGAGGGACAATTTAAAATCAACAATGACTCTATAAAGCGTGTTTTTAGACCTTGGGAGGAAACCTGAGTGCCCACAGAATAAAAATGTGGACATTTAGTCTTTGTGATTTTGTAGTTATTTTAATTTTGCTGTATGGTTTGATTGCCTCCTGACACGACCAAAGGGTGACCCAGTATGTTACTGGTTATCTCAAAATCTGTTCAATCTGTTTCAGAGTTTATGTCAAACTAGTATACATTAGCATAAAAATTTATCTTCTGAGTAATATCTGGATAAAAATTCAACCGAAGACATTTATATCCATTATCCTTAGTTTTACAAAATGCCAAAAAAGTCCCCAGTCACCATACACCAAGAATTTAGGCGAAGGCGAGGCAGCAGGGGTAGCCAAGGCCCCCCAGACATCCATGCAGAAAACCAAATCAAGGGAAACCACTACTGGGATGATCCAATGCTACCCATCCAGACCAGGGCCAAAAGTGGCCCCCAGTGCCAGAGAGCAGGTTTGGCACATGAGCAAGGAGACCACAAGCCCCTAGTTTGAGAAGGATTGCCAACACTCCTGTGTGTTTCTTTTGGGGGTTCACTACCTTTGTTGTTTCTTTTTTTGCAACTTTTTATTTTTTGTTATTATCACAAATGATATACAAAGAGGACAAAACATATATCATAAATTAAAAATAAAAAAAACAGAAAAAGCAGAAAAAAAAAACAAGATAAACAACGGGACTCTACCCATAGTACACATAGTCATCTCTCCATAGGTACAACATCAAAAGAGGCAGACAAACACACCCAGACATAAAGAGAAAAAAAAAGATTAGGAATAAAAATAATATTGATAAAGTAAATAAGGAAATAATTAAGAAAAGTAAATTAAATTTGGAGTTTATATTTTTAAATGTTGTTTCAATTCACCCTTTGGCTTTCATATTCAGCTGTATCTATCAGAAATATTTTTACATTTGAGTACATATTATAAAATCAAACAACCTGTGGTTTAGACATTTAAATAATATTTTACTCTGTTCCATTTCTCATTAAATATGTCTGTTTTCATTTGGAGGGAGGCAGTCATTTTCTCCATCACATATACTTGCCTTAACTTATTTTTCCAGTTATCTATTGTTGGTGGTTTAACATTTTTCCAGTTAAGAGTTATCATTTTTCTAGCAATTACTAATAATATATATAGGATTTGTCTTTGTTCTTTGTTAAATTTAGTGTTGGGTAACTGGCCCAGTAGAAACAACAGTGTGTTTGTTGGAATTTCTTCTCTGAATATTTTTTCTATTTCCTCTTTAACCATTATCCAGTAGTTTCTGATTTTAGGGCAATCCCAAAATATATGTGTTTGATCTCCTGTTTTGCCACATTGTCTCCAGCATTGTGCTAATACAGATTGCTTTGTGAACTTAGAGATAACCATTGGTGTATAATATCTAATTTTACATTTCCAATCAAACTCTCTCCATTGTTGGCTGTTAAGACATTTGTGGCAGTTTTCAAACATTTGGTCCCATGAATCATTTTCAATTGTATTGTTGGACTCTAATTCCCATTTTTCTTTTATTGCGTAAGTATTATGTGTTGTACACGATGACAGTCTCTTGTATATCTGAGAGGTAAGATTTTGCACTGGAGTCTGTTTTTCTAATATAACTATTATGAGTTATTCCATGCAGTTTGTTTTTTTTTTATTCTTTCCCTTTCTTTGTGGTTTGTAATATAGTTTCTGATTTGTAAATATCTTTAAAAGTCTTTTTTGGTGAGATCATATTGTTCCTGCAACTGGGAGAAAGATTTAAGGTGTTCTCCCTCAAATAACTGATTTAAAATAACGAGGCCTTTCTCTACCCATCTTTTAAAGCCCATATCCCCTAATGATGGTGGAAATTCCACGTTTTCTGCTGTGGGCATGGCTCAGGAGAATGATCCATGATCCTTAATTTTATTTTTTATTTCTGACCAGATTTTTAGGGTATGTTTTATCCATTCATTGTCTATCTTATATATATTAATTTGTCTTTTATTTATAAATGGGAGCATTGATAATTGTATATTTTTAACTTCTCCTTGTTCTATTTTATTCCATTGGGCTTCTTTATCTCCGGTTACCCATGTTACCATTGCCCCTATCTGAGTAGCCCAGTAATACATTTTTAAATTTGGTAGGGCCAGGCCTCCCTTATTTTTAGCCAAGTACAGTGTTGCAAGTTTGATTCTTGTTTTTTTATGTTGCCATATAAATTTATTTATTGTTTTGTCTAAAGAGTTGAAAAAGGAAGATGGAACTTTTATGGGAAGCGATTGAAATAGAAATAAAAGGCGTGGTAGGATATTCATTCTAATTGTTTCCACTCTGCCAAAGAGAGAAAGGGGGAGAATTTCCCATCTTTTAAGATCATTTTTTATTTCTTTAAATAATTTATCATAGTTCATTTTAAAAAGATTTGTTGTTACATGTGTAAGTGTAACTCCCAAATACCTAAATCCTTCTTTGGACCAATGAAAGGATGTTATTTCATTAAGTTCTTGTGGCCATGTTCCCGATATCATCATTGCTTCTGATTTGTTTTGATTTATTTTGTATCCTGAAATATCTCCAAACTCTTTTAAACATGACATAAGTCTTGGTATGGAGGAGATTGGATTTTTTATAAATAATAAAATATCATCAGCAAAAAGGGAGATTTTATGAACAAAACTCATACCATCTTCAATGCCTTCTATTTGATCATCTTGTCGTATAGCTTCAGCTAATGGTTCAATACTTAAAACAAATAAAATAGGTGATAGAGAATCGCCTTGTCTAACTCCTCTTTCTA
>NC_050519.1:14600991-14629463 GCF_002922805.2 Oryzias melastigma | reverse complement strand
AGCAAAGCTCTCAATTTATCGGTCGATCTTTGTTCCTGTACTCACCTATGGTCATGAGCTCTGGGTTGTGACCGAAAGAACGAGATCCTGACTACAAGCAGCCGAAATGAGTTTTCTTCGCAGGGTGGCTGGGCGCTCCCTTAGAGATAGGGTGAGGAGCTCAGTCACCCGGAGGGAGCTCGGAGTAGAGCCGCTTCTCCTCCGCATCGAGAGGAGCCAGTTGAGGTGGTTCGAGCATCTGGTCCGGATGCTTCCTGGACGCCTCCCTGGTGAGGTGTTCCAGGCATGTCCCACTGGGCAGAGGCCCAGAAGAAGAACCAGGACACGCTGGAGAGACTATGTTTCTCGGCTTGCCTGGGAACGCCTCGGGGTCCCCCCAGAAGAGCTGGAGGAAGTGGCCGGGGAGAGGGAAGTCTGGGCATCTTTGCTTAGACTGCTGCCCCCGCGGCCTGGTCCCGGATGAAGCGGAGGAAGATGGATGGATGGTTCAACTAATATTTCTGTTTCATCCTCTGTCAGTTTATTAAGTCTCAGGTTTTTAAAAAAGCTATTTATTTTCTCCTCTTTGGATTCTAAAATTTGATTCTTGTATAGTACCCTGTAGTAATCAGCAAAAGTATTTGATATTGTTTTAGGATTAGTTTCAGTTTTATGGGAATTAGGCTCTTTAATTTTTGAAATTACACGACTAGCTTGTAATTTGTGTAGTTGAAATGATAATAATTTACTTGCCTTATTGCCCATTTCATAATATTTTCTGTCAATGAATCTTAAAGCTCCTTCTGCTTTATAAGCTAGTATTTCATCTAATTTAATTCTCGCTTCAGTAAGTCTATCTAGTGTATTTTGTTTACCAAATTGTTTGTGTTCTTTTTCTCATTGTTTAATACTTGTTTCTAATTCAATTTGTTATCTCAGTTTTTCTTTTTTTAAATCTTGAACCTACAGATATTATTATTCCTCTTATTGTCGCCTTTCCTGCATCCCACAGAGTAGATGGTGAAACCATACCGTTATCATTTAAGGCATAATAGTCCAGTATGGCTGATCTTATTTCTTTTCTTGTCTCTGTGTTTGTCAGTAGGGAGACATTAAGTCTCCAGTATTTCATATTTGATTCCATTCCTATGTCAAGTGAAATTGTCACTGGGCTATGATCTGAAAGAACCCTTGGTTCAATAGTGCATGTTGTTATTTCTGATCACTTTACACGAACTGTTGTTATGACGTTGCAGTGATCAGGGGATTTCTCATTGTTGGCATCAAAGACACTTGGCTCCCTTGATCCAGTCTGGAATCTGATTTTTGAGCCAACAAGCTACCCTGCACATCATCTGACCCAGTCAAACCAGATAAGGATTACTCTGAGTATGAGTCAGTCTCCTCTTTTCTGTCAGCGAGCCAGGGCGTTCTCACAGTTTCTACAGAACTAAACTAAAACTTATCTGTGTATCTGATCAAAATGAAGGTTTATGACAGCTGAATACATTGGAAAAGACAAAACTACTCAAAGAGTCTAAAAATGTTTGGTCCACAGATCCTGTAGCTAAGCAGAAGAAACAAAGTAAAGTTGTTTTTTTCTTTTGGCTGAAGGCCACGCTTCACCTGCCTTGCAGCATTTTTTAAACAAGGGTGACTAACAGAGTATATTTATATATAACTTTACCACATTCATTCAACATGATGGTAAAAGAATCAAAATGACTTAAAGCTGTTGTAAGAACACATTAATTTCAAGATGTTCTTGTTTCCCAATCTTTTGTGTACTCTGTGTACATTGTACTTTAAATACTTTACATTGACAGGACTGTCATCGCCTGTTGTTTTTCTTTCAGTTACATGGTTATAGGGGGCATGAGGTAAGCCTGTTCCCTTGAAAGTTGTTTCAGTGAATTCCACAGATCCGGTTGTGAAGCACGCTTTGGCCGAACCCTCTCTGAGTAGGTTTAGTTTGAAGGTGAACTTCTCTTTGACATTTATTCTCAGCTACTCTGATTTGGCCTGATTTTTAACGTCCTGGTCCAGCAGAAAACCATTTAAAAGAAAAGTTAATCTTTCATGACTTGGACATGGTTCTTCAAGTGTGAAGAGAATACATTGTGCCTCCTAGAAAGCTTTCAGTCGATGTTATCTCCCCTCTTATTTACGCATCTTTGAAGCTAATCTGGGTTTAGAAAGCACTTAACTGATATAGTCCATAAGGATATTTTATAAGATTATACAGTCCTTGCTCTTTCATATTAAAACATTTTATGAAGGAAAACTGGGATTCATATTCTATACTTAAGTGCTGAAGTACTATACTTACTTAAGATAAAGTTTTTTGCAAAAATGTAGCTTCTTTAGGAGTATGAATTACTTGAACAAGCTAGCAGACTCATTATAGGAGTGTTTATCAAGACTGAAAGTGAGAATGATGAAACTAAAAGGATCAAAGTCACAATAAAAATTAAAATCATTATAAATCGATGTTTCATAAATTTAAGGTTACACAACAGATATTTCTGGAATTCTTTCCGGATACACTTGAACAGGTGTGTTCCACAGCCAGCAGGGACATTTTTCTAGCAGATTGTGATTAAACCGGTTTCACAACATCTCACAAAAACAGAAGAAAATATTTGACAGTCACTAAAACTTTCTGTAACAGCAACTCCAAGAGGACAAAATAAAGAATATTTAGTTCCTGTCTGCCCATCATAATTTTAGACATTAAAAACCTAAATATTTACTGCCTGAAATATATGCTGTAATATTTAAAAAATGAGCTTTTGAAATCTTTCTACGATTTTAGCACTATGTTTAACATTTTGAGCATGAACGCTTGCACAAACAAAATGTATCATTACTGATAAATCATAATGTGACCATGCCAAAAGAGTCACAATGGAGAAAATATTGCAGCTATGCTTTCAAGGCGTTCTCAGTGAAATGTTTGGTTTGTACCAGAGTCAATTTCCTCAGAATTTCCTCTTTGGTTGGAAAACTTCAAAGCTCAACAGAACCCTCTTAATTGGTGACGTGGGAGCGGTAAATGTCAGGTGAGGAATAGATAAACAGATTATGTGATTCAGGAGAAAAACAAATAAGTAAAGGGCCAAAAAATGTTCTCAGGTTTAATATGGGGTGAGGAGAGAAAGAAATGTGCTTCCTTGTTATTTTTCTTTTTCTTTTCCTTCTTGGTTTAAACATCATAATGTTCTGTGTCTTTGTTCGGTGTAGCATCTCCCATTACTTATCAAATGTTTAAATAAAAAAATACATTTTTGAAGACCTTCACTTGATTCAAAGGGAGAGAAAAAAGATTTAAAGACTGTAATAAACGATTAAAAAGGCTTGCAACAATGAAAATATTGTCTTTTGGTTTGTGAGAAGATGTTCCTGGGGAAAAGAAACTCAGACTTAACATGAAAAAGATATCCTGTATGTGAATCATAGAAAAATTCTACATTTATTAAACCTCTTTACACCCCAACTAATATTTGAGCTAACCTTCTAAACTCATATCGTCGCAGGGCCACAGTTAAGCAGAATAAACTACAGTGATGATATAACCCAAAATGTGGTGTCCACATTAAGAGGTCTTTATCAAATTTCAGTCTAAACCATCTTCTGTTCATCTGAAACTGAAACATTAGAACATCTATTTTATAGTTGCAAACATAAAAATATTCTGGATTCATTTTCATTATTGGTTGTCATTCAAAGTTTTTAATATTGCCTTTTTCTTTAGTGGGTGTTTTCTACTTTATGGAAAATCTGGACCCAGAAGTTACTGATGATACATGTAATCTTGTTGTTTTGTGTGAACATTTCATTTATTTATGTAAATTGACAAACACTTGACCATTTTTAAGTATCTTTTTGATTTATTTATCTGACTAATTTAAGTATCTTAAATGCATTTCAAACAAAAACAAGAAAACTTCAGTAATTTATCAAAATATATCAAAACTTTTGTTATTTGAAATTCTATCTTGCCTTTCCCTTATCTATTTTTTCAATTTATACTCTTCCATTTTTTGTTTTTGTAAGCTCATTTCAAATGTTTGCTCACCTTAATTTGGTTTATATATGAATAAATGAAGTTTAAAGGGACCATACCATAAAATTTCTACTTTTTGAGGTTCTACTTTTTGAGGTTTTAAGTGCATTTTACTGTTCATTCCTCACTATAAAGAACCCCAAAGCAGTATTTTGCTCTGTTTATGCCTTTAAGAGTAATCCTCTGAAAACCTGTGCTATCTGCAGCAGCCCCTCCCATACCCATGAAAACGAGCAGGTTGTATCGTGCTGACATCAGCACGATACGACCCGCCTCCTCCAGGAAAAATCTGTTCTACCAGCACCAACCCTAGTCTAACATCAACACTCAATTTCTCCACAGAGAAACTCATGAAAAATAACTAATATTTCATAAATAATTTGTTTTTTAGTGTTCCAAAGGTAATATATGATCATATATATGGATATACTTCACTCTGAAAGGCTTAAGAAAATCAAATCACTTAATTTATACACACAAATTTAGGTTTAATGAAACCAAATTCTAGTTTTGAATATCATTGAAGGGAAACAAAAATATAATTAAAAAAATAACTAAATGCATGATTATTATTCTAAATTCATTTTTTCTCATTTTAGTACAATGAGGGAAAATTAACCCTAAATAATTCAAGTTTTTAATTTATTTGTACAGCCATACAAAACTCCAAGTGAAAACAATTTTTTTTAATTAAAATATTTAATCTAATAATAAAATATGCTCTGCATGAAATAAAATATTTAGACTGTAAATAAATTGTATGCTTCCCTGAGCTTTACCATGTGTCTCATAAAATAATCACGTTTTCATAAGGAGGAATTCATTATGTTTTAGGCAGTGAAATCATTGATACCTGGATTTTACTCCATTAATATGATTGTCTGTATGTAATTTTCTTCCTTATGTAAACACTGCAAACTGTCAAGAAAACGTTCAGATTTCCCCTCTGTAATTAATGTCTCATGCAAACATGTGAAGCTGAAACATCATTTTATCAAATGCAAATACTTTTACTCACTCCTACATGTAAAATTGCAAAATCAATAGGAAAAATAATGGCAAGTTTTTGCTTTTTTAAATTCCTGAATGTTGTTGAACGTGCAATTCGCAGGTAATCCACAAGAGGGAGCCAGAGTTCTTCTAGCAATGGTGGGACCCAAAGACTGTATGGTGCCACCTCTGTGTGGGGCAGGGGCTGGACTAGTGATGTAGACGCTGACAGAGTGCCATTAGAATACTGTAGTAGTATTAATACTTTTCTATTACTTGTTGTCCAAACACAAACTCACACAGTACAGATATCAGGTCTGCAGTTGCGCTTCAAGACGCTGTCACGTGTTCAGAAACGCTTTTCTACACCTTGTGGGTTCTGAGGAATTCACACGTGGGAGGGATGTTTCCAAGCACCCTAGTTTTTCTTATTGGACACCTCCGGAATGATCCTGCTCACTGTGAGCTCTGATTGGCTGAAGACCAGGCGGCAGCAAAAACCAACCTGTGATGCTGTTGCTGGGATGGAGTCACAGCATTGCTGCTGTCAGTGGAGGTACCAGGGGCCTTTGGAGGGGTAGCAGGGCATCGAGCCCAGAAGACCGCCTGAGAGCGTCTCTCTGTCTGAAATGCACGCCTCTCATGACATCCCTCTTCCCCCATGGGTTGACCCTTCTGTGTCAAATTAGAGGATAGCTCCAAACAAACTTCCTGGTACTTGATTTAAGACTTACATCAAGCTGATGCAAAGTTCAACAAGAGAGCTAATCAAAAATAAGCAAAACTCTGCATTTTAATGCTTTTCAAACAAATAGAAAAGCTATATAAAAAAATTCAAAATGGTGTTTAAAAAATAATAAAGAGTTCACATGATTAATTTGTCTTCTAAATGTTGATTTTTTGGGGAAACTTTTGAAGTTTTTCTACATCAAAAATATACAAGTAGAAGATTTTCAGGTAAGAACAGTTATTTCAATAATAAAGGAATCTATTTGAGACTGTAAGTATCTATTGATACTGAAATTGTAAGTATCTACTTGCGCCCTCTAGTGGTGATAAAGTCAACAAGAAGATTGATGGAGTTTGCTGAAAGATAGAGGTAGGTATTGATAAGTCTGGCGATGCGACATGTATCGTGATACACATCTCACGATACATATCACAATATATCCCAAGACTGTACCAGAACAAAATTTCACAGTTTTTTTAAAGGAGTATGACTTAAAAAAACTCTACCTGAATATTAATATACCTTTCATTGTAATAAAATTGTAAAATTAATTTTTATTTAATGATCTTAAGCAATGCAACTGAATCTCATGTAGAAGTTGCTTTTAAACAAGCAAATTCATGGTGCTTTTCTTTTGGTAAATTAAGAAATATTTCCACAAGAAAATATTTTTTTTAAAGAAAATAAACAGAATGAATGTGCCTTAACATATAAGGTTCTAAAAGTGTGATTGAGGAAAGAAAGTGCTGTTAATTTCCAACATTGCTAGCTAAATGTACTTTTAAACGGTCTGTATTGTTCTGGTGCGTCGTGGAGCTACTAAAAAAAGAGTGGTTAGAAAGCTCGCTTCACAGCAAGGAGACCCTGATTTATGTTCTGAATGACATGAGTGGGTTTTCTTCCTCCCACAGCCCAAAAACATACTTCATAGGTTTTGTGGTTCATCAACAGTCTAGCAACCGTCCAGGGTCTACTCTGCCTTCACCCAACAGCAGCTGGGATAGGCTCCAGCAACCATCTGACCCTGAACAGGATAACTTCTTTAGTTCAGATTCTTAAGTCAAAACAAAAATGCTTTAGAAATCACATCCTGAATGAGCTATTATAAAAGTTTACAGCCTTCTTTACTAATCAGTAATGGTGGTTCCGGTCTGTAAATGTGTTATGTTGTGTCTACTGTTGTCTTTCTGTAGTGCAAGACGTGTGATGGGAAGTTTTGCTAACAAATGTGGACATACATGCAAGTAAAGTTTAAACAGAAAGGTGTTACAATACCTGAATTACATAAATGAGTATAGATTACAGCTTGTGACATCAAAAAGGGTCTAATTCCCTGCATATAGTTATTTGTGATTAAAAATGACTATTATGCTATGATATTTTAGGATCTAACAAATAATTCACACTAAATATATAACGGTTTAGAATATTTTAATTTGTTTATTGAAGAATTTTAAAACTAAAAAACACATTTTTAAACTTATTTTCTCTCAATTTAATTTATTACACAGCAAAATAACTTCAAAAATGTAACATTTCCAGTTTTCAAAAATGAATAAATGTTTTACCTTTTAAGGAAATTTATTATAAATCTAAAGATGATATTTGAAACTTTTTTGTCTATAGACGTGAACCACATTTATTATTAAAATAATACCACTAAGGGCTATTCTGAGCTAATCCTGCAGGCATGAGTGTTGAGGATGTGTCATAGTCTGCGTTTGGTTCTCACGGGTTATTACAGTCTTCATTGGAACAGCCAGACTAGTTCACCCGGGTTAAACGAGTCCACGCCGTCGGCCTACTTTCACACGCGTAGGGTTTGCAGACTGCCGCTTTGCTGTGTGCCAATGCGCATGCAGTCTGCGCCGTGGGATAGGTCTCCCCAAATTGAGGCTGCGCTCCGATTAACGACCATGCGATTGAATGACGAGCGCGCCATGCTCGTCTTCCTCCGTGTTCCGCAATCCCCCGGGATCCCGCACCGCCCTCGGTGGCTCTGCTAGCGCCGCGCCGCTCGCACTGAATGGCCGCCTGGAGCGAGGAAACTCGGGGGCAGAGAGCGCCGCGTGCCCTCCTCTGAAGCGACGCCGCGCGCGCATCGGCTTCCCGGCGAGGTGGTGGTGAGTGTCTCGCGCTGGCTGCGGCGGAGGGGGCGGGGGGGTCAGAGCGGATGGACACGGGATGATTCAACTTTCTGCGAGTGAGGGGACCGCTCCAGGTTAGCAAAAACAAACTTTCTGTATCCCCACCTGCCCGGACAAAGCGTTTCATGAATATTATATGAACCTCCGCGCGCGGGGGGATAGCGTTTAAGCTAATAAAATAAGCGTAAAATACATCTGCAGTTAGTTTTTTTTTTTTTTTTTTTTTTTTGTATGTTAGCAAAGAATTGTGCCTTGTTGTGCCCCCCTGCCCCCCACGCACCGTGCCGCACTGGTTCCGTCGGGCTCGCCCTCGGCTGCTGCGTGTCCTGGGATGACCTGTTGATGTCGGCAGAGCGGAGAATGGCAGGGGCGGCGTTTCCCCCCATCACCAAAATAATAAAATAAGCAACGTCTCGGGCTTGACAGCGCTCGGCGGCTCGGTTACCTCGTCCTCTCGGACGGTAAGTGTCCCCCCCTCCTCCTCTCTAATAGAAGAGCCCGTGTGTTGCGGTCACGCGCCACGTTGTGAAGCCGGGCTGAGTTAGGTGGTTAGTGGGACCAAAAAATATGTAGCAACGCCTAGCTTAGCCGTTAGCCACCTTCTATAGGCCCTGTCGCGGAGGGGGGAGAGGGCGCGAGGCATTTCATTTCCGTCACAGCCGGGTGGGAAGCTGCGGCCGCTTAGCTGCTGTGGAACCGCTAAGAAAGAGAGACACCCGGAAGGCTGCTCGACTTTAGCCGGGCATCCCTGAATGAGTTCCTGTAGCATCCATGCTGCTCCCTCCCCTCCATCCTCCAGAAGCACCCTTTTTTCCCCACCTCAAACCTCCCCGTGGATGTGGAGGAGCACTCTCAAATGTGCAGGGAAGAAGTTCAGATGCTTTGTGAATTTGGAATGACTAATCAGAACCTCTCCCTCCCGTCTTTGCCCCGACATGAGTGAGCAGTACAGGCATGCACAGTCTCAGGAAATGCCTATAGACTAATCTCATGTGACTATCATGTGCAGATTCAAACCTGTAATGTTATTCTATTATAAAAAACATCTTTCAGGATGTTGCAAGCATGTTTGACCTACTTTCTCTTAAATATATTTAACTTTCATTGCTGCATCCTATATATTTAATGGCGTCAAGACAGAGCGGATCTGTCATGCAGAAATACACACTCCCCAGCCATCAAAGCAAACTGTGCAAACACACCCTTCTGTGTGTGTGTGTTAGATGCATGTGTATTCACTGCAGCTCGCCAAACTGTAAACAAGCAGTATTGTCTAATGTCTGTGTGTGAGTCAGTGTGCCTTTTGTGGGTTTGTTTGAGTTTGTGTGCACGCATCTGTGTTTTAGTATGAGGGAGAGGGAGCTTGAGTGAGACGGAGACAAAGAGAGCATTTCTCTTTACCCTGGAGCTTGGCGAGGTCCCAAATGAAAGGCTTCGGATATGATGGAAGAGGAGGGGGGGTGGCGGCGGCTCACCCCGGCCTTCGTCGGTCTGTCAAAGTGCAGTCCCCCCCTCGCAGGGTGGGCTTCAGCATCAAAGCGTCCCGTGCTGATGTGTTATCTGCGTGTTAGTGCGGCGTGCAGTCATGCAACACGTTTAAGTGATGAAGCATCACCGTGGAAAAGGAGCTCTGACTGTGCTTGCATATTTTTATGCTGTGCAAACCTGTTTTTTTCTCTTCTTCTCCCCCTTCTTTGTCTATATGAAAATGCTCATGACTGGTCTTATGCTTGAGCTAAAGGTTTGTGGGAAATAAAATGCCACGGTGGCGGATCAATGGATACACTGTTACAGAGGACTCACACATTGAACTGCTAATGGGGCAACATTGAACAGAGTGTTCAAAAACAATAATTTAAAAGAAAAAAAGAGGTTTGAGGATTGAGATATTCAAATTAGCAGACCTCATGGAGCTCCCTGAAACAAAAGTACAGGGCAAGGGTATGTTTGCTTTCCACTGTTGACTGAGATGAATTGAAACTTGCAATGTGGTTCCTGTTTAGACCACACACACACTTTCTGTAGAAGAAAACTGAGCACGACCCAGTTATCTAAAGTTGTGCTATAGCTTACAGGGGGGGAAAAATAGGCTTTTATGAAGTTTGTCTCCAGGAAAAACAGCCACTGCAAAGGAGACGTTGTATCAAATAAAATGTAGATGATCCATCTAAACCACATGTGTCAAAGTCAAGGCAGGTAATTCTATCCGGCCCTCCAGATCATTTTATTTTATTGTTATTAATGGCCCGATGTTATCTTTGGCTCATCTCTAACTTGTATAATTTGGACAAAATATATTTTTATAGAGTAAAATATTGAAAGTTATTTAAGGTTTAAGTTGATTTATTCTGGAATAATATTCCTGCCTTTTTATCATTCATAATTATGTTAAGTTACGGTTTTAAAGTTTTAAAAATTGTCATTCTGCCTAAGTTTTTTTATTTATTATTTTTGTTTGGTTTTTAGACTAATTTGGTATTTTCCTAATATTTTAGCTGGCCATCAATTTCAGTGTTTTCAGCTGTTAGGTTCAGTGATTTCAGCTGTTAGCTTTAGTGATTTCAGCTGTTAGCTTCAGTGTTTTCAGCTATTAGCTTCAGCACTTTTAGCTATCAATTTCAGCATCTTCAGCTGTTAGCTTCAGTGATTTCAGCTGTTAGCTTTAGTGATTTCAGCTATTAGCATCAGCGGCTTCCGCCATTAGCTTCAGCGCTTTTAGCTGTCAATTTCAGCATCTTCAGCTATCAGCACTAGCATCTTCAGTAGCCAAATTCAGCTGACAGCATTCAGACTAGCATTAGCACAGGTAATGCTATACAGTTCATAATTGTGTAAAAAAGTGACGGTTTTTAAGTTTAAAAATGTAATTTTGGTGTGTTCAATAAATGTTTATCCTGTTCGGCCCACAACCTAAGGTGTGTTTTGGATTTTGGCCCCTTGTCCGATTGAGTTTGCCACCACTGATCTGAGGTCTCAGAAATGAAGAAATATTGGAGGCATGTGTTAATACATAAGGTATTTGTATTATGGCCTTTCTAAAAAAAAAAATCGTCCTTTTTAAAATTATTTGGCTTTTTGCTTATAGGATCCATTAGATTAAGTGTTCTGGATGAGTTTGAGCCAGTGAAACTCTATCAGCTGTTTCATTGTCTGTTCAAAAGAGCCTGACATTCCCCACCTGTTTTCCTCTTTTCTGTCCTCTGTGGGCTTTTTGTCTCGTTTCTGCTCCTCTTCCCCCTCCCATTGTTGTGAATCTTCTTGTTTTTTTTAAGCTTGTCTGAAGCTGAAGCCATAAATCAGCGTTCCAGCGTCATAGCGGCCCAACAACTTCACTAAGACCCAGAGAGCACTTTTGTTCCAGATAAATAAAAAAACAATTTCCCCTCAGTGCCGCCGTGTTTACTGAAAGTTTAATGATGGACCGGGCTGACATTTAACTTTCTCTGTTTTATTCTTCTTCCCTTTTGTTTGTCTCGGCCCCCTCTCCCTCTCTCTCCCCACAGCAAAACCCTTTGGTGGTGTGCGTAGACGCACAATGGCCCAGACCCTCCAGATGGCGATCCCAAACTTTGGCAACAATGTTTTGGAGTGTCTGAACGAGCAGCGGCTGCAGGGGCTGTACTGTGACGTGTCCGTTGTGGTCAAGGGCCATGCGTTCAAGGTAACTGCGAAACATCGAGATGCCACCGTTTACATTTTGGGCTTTGGGTGGGGAAAAATGTATAATTTAAGAAGTTAAAGCTGGAGTACAAACAAATCATTTTGATTTTCCTCACTGGTTATGCTGTGTGAAAAAGTGAAGGTCTTTTTGTTCCAAAAAGAGTTAGTTGCAGTACTTCTGAGATGTTAGTCATGTAACTTTGCTAGTCTTTGCTACTTTAGTGTCCAGAACACTTTCACTCTCTAATGTCAAAGTTATTCTTCAACACCATTTTAAGTTTCAGTTGTAAATTATCCTTAAAAGGCACATTTTTATGTAAAACATTTTATTGTTTGTGTGAAAATTTGTTTCCCCTGTCCTTCATAATTATTGGCTGTGTTAAATATAAATAAAAATCAAACTAATTATAGCTATTCTGTCCTTTTTTCTTTCCTATAATGTGTGCTTTTTGTGAGTTTGAACTTTTACTTCCTTTAAAAATGTCAATGGACTGGGATGAGGAGACCCATTCCAGTTGAATTTGTATTTTTGGTGTTTTTAACATGTTTTTTTGGTTTTATTCTGAAAATTGAGGCGCTATAATAAGAAAATTAAGCTTAAAATTGGAGTTCTGATTATTTATTTCTTCAAATTATCCTGAATCAGGAGCAGACAAAAAATGGCGTTTGAAAAAGAGCGTATTTTTTGTGTAGAAAATACACTGGGCTGCATGCATGTGAGGGGCCTAAAACCAGAGGTCCCAAAACTATCCCCAAAGACATATTCTTTTTATTATTATTATTATTTTTCCCAATGTGGTTTTGAGATTGAGACCCTAAAATAATGAGACATTTTATCCCTCTCTCCTGCAGTCTGTGTCCCTATCTTAAACCACACTAACCCCCCACAGTTGAAAAGAACAGAATACAGAATTCCCTTCCTACATCGCAGTTCATCTTTTGCGGTCTCTAGAAAAAACTCTAGAATGACTGCAAACATTTACAAGCTCAGTGAAGTAAACTGGGGCAAGACCATGAAGAGCTTTAAAAACTAAATTAACAGGAAACCAGTGAAGTATTTAATTCTTGACTTTTTTTTTCTGTGAAGATCCTAGAAAGGGTTATTAATATTTGGTTGAGTGGGACTTTCTGGAAAACTATAAATGTTTTGTAAGTTTGGCTAAAACGGCATAATCATAATGAAAAACCACTGGGAATGCTGTCAAAATAAATCAAAAGATGATACTTAAAGGCTTTTTCAATGATACTTAAAGAGTTGCAATTTAGTCCAAAGTTATGCTTTTAAGAGATGCTTTAAGGGGGAAAAAATATGGTTTAGCCAAATTTAGTATATTGAATAATCAGGACAAATAAGTCAATTATTGATTGTTTACATTTGTAGAAATTATGAATAATTACAGTAAAAACCTCCTAATTCCAAAAATATTATTGAAGGCAGCAAACCCCAAAGGCTGCATTACATCTTAAAACTTTCCAATTCTAAACCCTACATGTACAACAAAATAAAGTAACTTCAGCTTATTGGTTTTCATTTAGAAATATGAGCATGCCAACATTCTCAAGTGTACTTCATTCCATTTTTTTTATTATTTCTTTCATGAAAGCACCACGTGCACACCCTCATGATATGGATTCAACACATTTTTCAAAGCTACTTAAACCTTAAAAAATTAAACTCAAATGACACAATTTACTTGACACAACCTTTCAAAAGTTTGACACTTCATCGTTCCATTGAATCAATCAAATTCTTGAGGGCAGCACATCCACCTCAGTGAGTTTGCAAACCCCTCTGGTTACCTGCTTGCTAGCATTTTGGTGATGGGAGGTGGGGCGGTCGAGAAGCTTCCATTTACCACATTCTTAAAGACGTTAGCCTTACAAAGGGGTTTTATTTTGTTCTTTACATGATTATTTTTTAACTTATTTCGCTGCAATTTTGCTTGAGAAACATATTAGTTGGACTTGCCGCATGTTGAAGGGACAGACTTCTAATAAGAGGAAATTACTTTATTGATAATGTTTTGATTAGTAACTAATAATAGATAAAAAAAATAATAGATTTGTTACTTTTTTGATAATTCATCTCACTTAAAAAGAACAAACAGTCTTGTTTTCAATCAAGAAAGGGCAAACATATTGGCAAGTTTAATATACTTCTGACCAGAAAGACTTTAGTGTTTTACATCATATGAATGTAAAGACTTACTCAGCCTTTTATTCCCACAGGCTCATCGAGCTGTTCTGGCTGCGAGTAGCTCCTATTTCCGAGACCTCTTTAGCAGCAGCAGCAATGGTGCTGGTGGCAGCAGCAGTGAGATAAACCCAACGGTGGTGGAGCTCCCCCCCGCGGTGCAGCCACAGAGCTTCCAACAGATTCTAGCTTTCTGCTACACTGGCCGTCTCAGCATGACGGTGGGAGACCAGTTCCTCCTCATGTACACCGCTGGCTTCCTTCAAATCCAGCAAATCATGGAAAAGGGGACGGAATTCTTCCTCAAGGTAAATGCACATAAATGTTTGGGCTTATGAAGGTTTTTTTTATTTACATTGGGTAGTTTAAGTCTTGATGTTGTGTGAATTTCCAGGTGTCTTCCCCTAGCTGTGATTCCCAGGGCCTCCATGCGGAGGAGGCCCCCCCATCAGAGCCCCAGAGCCCCGTAACACAGACCAGTAATGGTGCGGGCCGCCCGGCCTCCAGCCTGACGCCTCTACCTCTGGTATCACGGGTGAAGACGGAACAGCCAGCCAGCCAGCCGGAGGCAGCTGCCCCCTACTCTGTGGTTTGCACTCCCGTAGCCAAGCGTCTTTGGGAGGGTGGAAGCAGCCGAGACGGAGGGGGGTTTAGTTCCAGCGGAGGGGGAGGAGCTAGAAAGACGGCCCGTTATTCCCAGGAGGCGGCGCGAGGCAGTGCTATCCAAAGCCCCGGAGCGCTGGGCCTTGCTATGGGAATGGGCGTCACCACAACAAGCTTGGCGGGCATGGTGGCCAGTGGGGCAATGGGCGGCAGCGCCAGCACCAATGGCAGCTCTGCAGGAGCGCTCGGTGTGTCGGATGGTGCCAGCCCCGGAACCTTGAGTACGTACGCTAGTGACTCCCCCATCAGCTACCATGACGACGAAGAAGAAGAAGAAGGAACGGAGGAGAGCGCCGAAGAGCACTATAGACAAATCTGTAACATGTACACCATGTACAGCATGCTCAACATGGGGGCAGCAGGTAAAAAACATCTGTTTTTGTGTGCAGAGACCATAAGCGGAAACAGCATAATGTGGGCTCCCTGTGTTTCTGCAGCAGCTGGTGAGCGTGTGGAAGCTCTGCCGGATCACACGGAAACACGCGGGCGGATGCGAGGCCGGGATCTCACTTGTCTTCCTGCAGAACTCATCGCTCAGATTGGCAACCGCTGCCATCCCAAACTGTACGAGGAGGGAGACCCTGCTGAGAAACTCGAGCTAGTCTCAGGTACGCACGCTCAAGAGTTTCTAAATATTTCATAATATGGACGCCTTAACATGTTCTGGAGCTATAACTGTTTCCACTCTGACCAGAATTTTCAGTACTTGGGCTCCCGGGCTTGTCTAAAGTCCGGCCCGTGTTCACACTTTCACCGGCAGGCTCCTGTCATAATAAACAATATGCAGCCTCCAGCATTTTTCCAAAAATTCTGTTTTAATCCGTTGTAAACCTGTCGTTTGATCCTTCTTCTGCACTTCCTAGCTCATTGAGGGCCACCACTTCCAGGTCGGAATTTTGATTTTTTTCCAGTAAAATATGAAACAACTGTGTCTGTCTATAATACCAAGAGACTGCAGCTGTTTTCAAGGAGTTCAGTATCAAGAGAAACTACCAGACAACACATAACTCGGACTACACAGTGTGAATAATGGACACAGCAATTTTAAGAAAAAAAATATGAATTTGTTTTATATGTGAAGAAATGAGAAAGTATGTCTTTGAAATATAATGCTCATTAATTAATTTATTTTTTCAATTTAATATGATTAAAATAGTTCAAAAAATGTCAGACCAAGTGGTTGGTTCTCACACATTTTCACCTCTTAGCCAAAAGTTTGGACACCTCCAGCATAGACCTTATGCCTGAATTATAGCAGGGGACTCTGGGGCGCCGAAAAGGGGCGGAAGAGGTGGCTGATTCTAGGGGCCCAGACTGAGGGGGGACCCACAAAGGCCCCTAATGACTCTGTGTTAGGGGCCCTATAAAAACATTTTTTATGGGGCCCAAAATTCCTAGCGGCGCCCCTGGGGGGGGGTGTCAAACTCAATCGCAGAGGGGGCCAGAATCCAAAACACACCTTAGGTTTTTTTTTTTTAACGAGATATTCTCCTACTCATAAGACACGGATCACTCAGCTCACTTAATTGTGTATTCTTTTGTCTCACCACAAGGGGGAGTTTCCGAGATGAAAGCTGATTGTGTTGGTGTTCTAGCTGCTCACTAAAAGCTTGACTTCAGAAAAAGAAAAAAAAAACACGTACATTCGTCTGGAGTCTTCCTTTCAAATGTGCAACACTTTGCCGCTCCAGTTGAGTTCTGTGCCGGCTTTCAGCTGGTGGCATGTTGCCATGTCACCGTGACGACAAGCCGCATCACCTATATATATAGTCCGCTTTTTGTGAAAGACTGATCTAAACCCAAGAAATAACAAGAATAAAGTACTAAATATTGATTGAATATTTTTTTTTTTTTGCAAGTGACCATGGTATAAGGGGGATAATACCCTTCGAAGTGTGCATTATGAGAAATTAACCGACTTGCGTCGGACGGTTCAGGCCTCATTTCTCATAATGCACACTTCGTCGGGTATTATCCCTTTTATTCTCCATAAAAATATATTTTGTCAAAATTATACAATTTAGAAATAAGCGCAAGATAACATCGGGCCATTAACAAGAATAGAATAAAATGATCTATAGGGTTGGATAGAATTACCCAGCAGGCCCCTGACCCTTCACCCTTGACTTTGACACATGTGACTTATAGGGATTTCTTCAGTACGAGTCTCTTTATATCCATCTACAGTTCCTCCGTTTGGTTAAGGTGTGAGCTTTGACGGGTCATCTTAACATGGATTCATTCACTCCTGTTTCAGCCGTTCTGCTGAAGATCTTCCGTCACTCAAAAGTAAATTTTACTGTCAGACGACCCAGTTTTAAAAAACCAAAGCTGTGAGGAAGACAACTTTATATTTGATTTTCAGCGGCGTTGGCAGATGGTGCTTCAGCCCAAATCATCAACACACCACCACTGTGTTTGATAAACAGTTCTGGTGCATGTACATTTATGAGGCCTTCTGATTTTTCTGTTTTATTTCTTTACAAAAGTGTAAAAGAAACACACTTTACGTGATTGTCAGACAGGTCAAAGGAAAAGGCAGTGTGATATGATCACTCATTTAGAGATAAACTGTCCTCGGATGACAGAACAGAACTTTGTTGCAAATGTTACATGACGTGTGCATGTCAAGGTCATGCTGAGATACAACCACAGATTGCTTCAGGCAACGTTGCAACTTTTCTTTAAAAAAAGTGTTTGCGTGTGTGTGGGTGGATGTAGGGGAAAACTTGCATACAAAAGCACGCATCATCATCTTCAAGAAAATCTTAACAAAAAACTGCAAGAGGGAAACTTTATTAATTTATATTTGGAATTTAGTCAATTTAAGAATAGCAAAAGAAATCCTGAAAATAAAAGTCAAAATGTTTCTTTTTCATTGAAAGGAGGATTTGATAACTACTTTTGGGTTGTGGTTGCTTTCCAGGTACCTCAGTGTACATATCGCGAGCCCAGCTTATGAACTGTCACGTGAGCGCAGGGACCAGACACAAAGTACTGCTGAGGAGGCTGCTGGCTGCCTTCTTTGACAGGTTCGTTCCTCCTGTCTGCATCTATTTCTGCAAACATTTCATGTTCAGCGTGGTTTGAATTTAGTTTGTTTTTTTTCAATCCGCTGTCTGTAGAAGAAGAGCAGCACAGCTATTTTTGTCTTCTTTTGTTCTGCGCATCTCACTGCTGCTTTGATGTCACAGGAACACTTTGGCCAACAGCTGTGGAACCGGAATCCGCTCGTCCACCAACGACCCGAGCCGCAAGCCCCTGGACAACAGAGTGCTCCACGCAGTCAAATGTGAGCAGTGTTTAAAATTATACTACGCAATAATTCCACAATAAACTTGAAACAGTTAAAAAATGCTGTCAAAAATGACTGCAATTGAGATCAAAATGTTCTTATGTTTTATAACAAATGTCAAAATTGTATAGCTAAATTAAAAATCTCAAAATAAAGCGAAAACAAGGTCAAAACAGGTGAACTAAACCATTTACGATGTTTCAACAGGGTGTCAAACTCATTTTGGTTCAGGGGCAACATTCAACCCGTCTGATCTTAACTGGGCCGCACCAGTTACAAAAAACCAAAATAACTTAAGGTCAACTTGTTATCTATAGCTTTGATTTTGTTTTTTGTTTTTCTCTCAGTTGGAAAAAATGCCTCAACAACCTAGCAGCCTAACCACTTATTAAGTTTATTTCTTGATCTCTTGCTATGCTGGTTTTGTGTTTCCTTTGCTTCCCCTAGTGGCAGAATTGCACATTGCGATCACTTATTAAAGAACCATAACTCGCCACAGGAACGGGCTACAAACTGGCTTTTTTTAACAACCTTATGTTTTTTTCTTCTTTGTGACTGGGCCAGATTGTATGTTAGAAATCCCTGAACTGTAACATGCCGCCTCACAGCTCTTGAACCTCCATTGGGTATCACTACTTTCGCCCACTGGAATAACAAAACGTTTTTGTCTTCGCCTCTATTGTTCCCACATTCTCTGACTTTTGAATTTGAAGTCTCTTGTCTGTTATGAGTCATATCTCTTGCTACGTTTGTTTTAAACCAAACATTTCAAAGCTAATCTGAAGCCTTCACGTTATTTATTTATTATGAAACTTACTAATGTTGGGTCGACGTTGTTTAAAAAATTCTGCCTTTTTTGAGACTACCACAAGTGTTGCTTTTGAGCATTTGCTTGAAACTTCATTTTATGGACACCCTCTTCAAATCAATATGTAGCTACTTTCACTCCAATTTAATCTTATTTCTTTTTTTGTCACTTTCGTACTCGGCTGAATGCTGGAGGCGACAGCAAACATAAGCAGCTTTGATGCAGATTCTTTACATGTAGCCTCCAATCCCAAAGCTTCTCACCCACACACACACACACAATCAGCCTAACTGATTTTTTGTCTTCTTCGTATCAGTTTATTGCCAGAATTTCGCCACCAGCTTCAAAGAGAGTGAGATGAACGCCATCGCAGCGGACATGTGCACTAACGCCCGGCGTGTGGTGCGTAAGAGCTGGATACCCAAACTAAAGCTGCTGATGGCCGAGAGCGACGCCTACTCCGCTTTCCTCCCCGATGGCGTCAAAACGGAGGAGGACGCTCTGGGGGCGGACCCCAGCTTTGACCCCGCGGCTTTGGAGGCCACCAGCGGTGCCAGCGTGGAGTCTGGCGGCTCGTCGGGGGAATCTCTGCCGGGCGTGGGCGGGGAGGGAGGAGCGTTGTTCTAAACGCCGGGGAACGGTGTAACTGTAACGCAAATAGCAGTAATCCCCAGCTGCGCTTGCCTCCTCACTCTTTCGCTGATCTCTCACATCTCGACTGTCTGTAGTGCACTGCTTAGAGCAACAGCTGCTGCTCTTATATAACCCGGACATGAAAACTCACAATTGTTGCTTTTTATGACTCGTAACCGGAGGGTAGGAGGGGGCTGGCCTCTGCCCCCTCTCTGTACTTCGAAGGTGCACCCGCTCTTGCTTAATGAATACATTCCCTGAGGGGGAGGTGGTGTGAGGAGCTATCAGCAGCCTGAGGAGGGAGGAGGGGCTTCACAGACGGGCTGGCATCGGAGGTTTGGTGCCCCTCAGAGTCAGTGGCATTTCTCTCTATGCAAGCCTGACGGGGTGTTTCCCAGCCTCGGGAAAAACAAAAAAAAAAATAGAGACAATATTCAAGCAACATTAACACTACTCGTTCTTCCTCCCCCTGCATCCCTCCTCAACGCCCTGCAAGTATTACTGTATCCCCCCCGCCCTCTCAAGACCACTCAAGTGTTTCACTGTGCTGTATCTTACAAAATAATGCCCATCTCTGTTTTCTACTTTTTTTTGTTGCATGTTTTCTGTCTGTGATGTGAAAAGTGAGAGGATCAAAGCTTTTTACCAAGATGATTGTAAAGAAGGGGCAACAGGTTATCAAAAAAAAGGTTGTATTTTTAGAAGACAAACTATATTTATACCAGTACCCATGCCAAAAACGGCGTGAGCACAGAGCGCGAGAGGGATTGTTTTAAAATCTCACCGTTTGGGCTTTTATTTGAAGAGCTCTTGTTTATTAAATTAAAAGGAAAAGCGCTATTTTTGCAGGAGTGTAACAAAGCGGCCTCGTCATAGGAGCCTGTGCGTTTATTTTTATCTTTATTTCATAGTGATGGAATGAGCAGTCGAACTGCTATATTTGATGCATTTCATCTTCCGCTTGCTAGCTTAAAAGCAAGAGTCCGACTGTTTCTTGGGGCTTGTCCGGGGTGACTCTTTCATCAAAGGTTTGAAACCTTTAGAATTTTTACGCAAAACACTGGCTCGCAAAAATTCAATTAATACTTGTAGAAACATTAAGGTTATATGGATTTAAGAACTCAACATCTGCATTTGTACAGACATTATAAAAAAAAAATCGAGGATAAATGGACAATGGAATGTGCCTTTAAATTGAGATTTCAAAAAAAGCAGAAGCCAGTAAGGGCAGTGGCGTCTGGAGGTGACAGTATTACTTGAAGAAAACTGATTTTATGCTACTATCTGTAAGCACCTGAGTGGAGGAGGCGGGTCTATGTCGAGCACATGTCTGTGAGTGCCCAGCTGTCTGTTTGCGAAAGACTTTTTATTTAGTTTGGATTTGATAACTGATTTTTTTTTTTGCACCTTCCATAAGCAGTAGAGTCGTGGTTCCTGCACCTTAAACGAGAAGAACCAGAGGTTCGTGCACCTTTCGAGAGACATTGTGTAGCAATCAAACCCGTATAGATGGAGTTTTGTTTGTGGTAACTGTAAATATCCCAACACGACTGTTGAGTTTATTCCCAAGTGTTCTTCTTTTCTGTCGCTGAATTTTTTTTTTTTTTTATTATTAAATGTACGTTGGCCAGCGGGTCAGCAGTGGTTCGTGTAGCAGTTGGAAAAAAGTGGAAGGGTTGGACTTAAAATGTAAAAAAATGACTGAATAGCTTTTCCTTAGCTTTCCTAAGAAAGACTGAAGAAATCAATGCTTCCCTTTCAATGCACTGTCTTCTTTTTTCTGGCTGAACGCATATTTCAAAGCATGATACATGTGGTCAAACTCCATTCTGGAAGGCTTTACTGAGTTGTGTGTTTCAGAACAAACATGCAGTATCTTTGTTAATCTTGAAGAAGTTGGTAACCCACCCCATTAGCTTTAGTGGGCTTGGAACAGCCTCAAATTCAGAAATTCCTCAGTAACTTTGTCAATAAATATTGATTCACGTTACCAACACAAAAACACTAATTTGGTGCCTCTTTTTCCATTTATAAAGGCTGGAGGTGTCCGTGTGGTACGTTTGAATACTTGGCCTTCAGGTTGCTCAGAACTTACTTGCACATGAATTCATATTTATTGTGTGTATGAGCGGCGGCTGTGTTTATTTGTGCTTGTTTGGAAACTTTTGTGCTTTTTTATTTCCAGCTCATTTCAAGTATTTCATGTACTCTGTTTACTATTCAGAAAAAAAAAAACTAGACCTTCACACACTTGAATGGAAAATGTGTGGCACAGCATGAGGAGTCTTTATTTTGTCACTAAACAGTACATATATAAATATATACATGTATAGATAAATACTGTATATTATATATAGACACACACAGATCGGATCGTTTGTTGTGCACTCGCAGCATGACGTATATATATTTACCCAGAAACGCAGCTTTCCTCACAACCTGGAAGTAACCAGTCTTGCCCACTTCCTGAGCCCCTGCTCTTTGGCCTCTGTAACCCCGTAGCGCCAGTGGACCTCGTGTACTGCTCATCCTTCTTTCTGTGTTCCAAGTGCCAATAACTTTGTGAAAGCCCTGTAACTGTGACCCAACATTATCCAAGGTAATTGCACATTAATATGAAACTGACTGTAAAATAAAAGACATGCAAATCATAGAGAAAATGTTGACATGGATCAAATAATGAATATCTCAATAAAACATTTGTAACAATATCCCTGGAACTGCTTAATATCAGGATCATTTGGATTTTTTTTCCATTTTCCAAATCTGGAAACAAAATTATTCATATCATTTTAATGCAGTTATTGGTTAATTCTATTGTTTTTTATTATTACACCCTGCCTTCACCCACATGTGGCCGGGTGAGGTTCCGGCAGACCGTTGACCCCGAAAGGAACAACGCGGGTTTAGAAGATGGATTGATGAATGGATTATTACACTCATTTATTTTGTTTTAGCTTGAATTGTAGTTTACTTCTATACTTTATTTTTTGTTTGTTTCTGTCTTTCATACATTTTCTAGCTTTTTGTTTTTGATTGTACAAGTGACCTCTTGACCAAATTGAACTTTAAAAAGAGATTCTGAACTCTCTGGGTCCTTAAATTGTAAATAAAAATAATTTTAAAAACTTGAAAATTAGCAATAACGAATGGGACTGAGACATGGTTTCAAAAAATAAACTAAATTCAAGATTTTTTTTTATGAATTTACACATTTGAATATAGCTTTATTGTTTGTCTTTAACAGAAATAGTTGAGCTTTGCACTCGAAGTAGTAATATAGTATTTATATTTGGTTACAGATTCATTATAGTTACATATAATTAATGAAGTTATTGATCCATTGTGCAAGTTTTTTGAACAGTAACAATGGGTTTGTTTTTCATATTAGTTTTCTTTTTTTTGGTGTTTATTTTTGGATCAATACTTTGTGGTTGTAAGCCTCAAACAAGATTAGCTCCCCTCAAAAACACATTAAAAGTTACTCTTATTGGGAGTTTTGAACTATAAACAATATGTTGTTCTCACGTAGGGCCGGGCGATATAGAATTCTTTATATTATATATTTTTTTCCATATAGTGCAATTATGTATATCATATTCTGCGCTTTATCTGTAAAATCTCTGATTTAGCATTTTTCTGACTGTAGATGGTGCTGCAGAGATATCTTTGCTTACAGCTTTTGTTTCCCTTACAGTTAAGATATTCTATATTCTGTATAAAAAAATATTTGTGCCATTAAAACGAGATAAAAAAACACAAACTTTCTAAAGTTAAATTGATGGGCATCTTGAGGATTTACATAATTAGGATTTTTTTTATTTTAATCAAAAGCTTAGATCGAACTTTCTGTTACAAAACATAAATACTATAGCTTGGTTTAGGGTTTGTTTGCAAAAAAACTGACACACTGAGAGGGCAAAGCTTTGTCTTTCCCTTCTGCTACTTGCTTTAACCACCAGTTCTTTCGGTTTTGTAACTCTCAGGTCAGACTGACCACAACACCATATTTAGATGATAAGCAGACTGCATGGCACACAGTGAAAATGCCTTTGTTCGTGTTCTTTGGAGAATGTGAGCAAAGACTGTGAGAACTGTTTCTTTCTCCTTCCTAACAGACCACACAGCAACAAAACACTGCATGGTTTCACTTCGATTTGAACATCTCTAAATAAAAATGTGCAGCTCAAACAAAATGATTGGCTTTAAAACCTGTCGGTCATTATAAGGATTTTTTTAAGACTTTATGATCTTTCGGTGTCCAGGAGAATGAATGTTTTCATGTATGGTTTACTTAAGTTTAAGTTTCAAAAAACCTCACGTCATCAGAGCAACATCCCAAAGGTTTAATGCATCAGCATGACCAAACTTATTATTGTGCATGGCCTCTCACATTTTTTATTTACTTATTTTTGAAAAGTAAGACAGCAAATACATCTGCCCAATTTTAATGCCATTTTAGATTATTATTCAACACTGTCACATCAAAAGAAAAAGAAACAGTACTTTTAAAATAATGTAGTCTGATTAAAAAGTCCAACTTTGTGTCCGTTACCCCCATAAAAAAGACGACAACAAAAAATACTCAAAACATTGTCTTTTAAAAATGAAAATCTCCTCAAATTTAAAATTTTCTTAATTCATCTATTCGTTGGAATCTTAATAGACCTTCCACCTGGTACAGTTTATCAGACAGAAAATGATTGACAATCTTGAACACTGTTTATGTCAAAAATACATTCTTGTTATTCTTTTATCAAATAAGTATTTGTTCAGTGTATTTTACACACATTGAGGGAAAAAAAAGACACTGAAGTTAATAGTCATGTATATTCCCAAGAAATGAAACCAAGTGATGATAAAAGGTGGCAGAGATGAGCATGCACACGGCAGCTCTTGCGTTTCAATACTCGGTGAGTTTGACGTCAAACTAAAGGTCATCTTGCTTTTGACTGAGATTATTTATTTATTTAATTATTATATATTAATGACATTTAGCTTCAAACAATGTTTTAATGTAGTTTCCCAAAGTGACCACAAGGGGGAGCCTTTGTTTGTTGATATGTTGATAATGTTTAGGCATTTTACATTATTATTACTATAAGGCAACATTTGACATATGAGTGACCTTAAAATCAAACAGTTTAAATTGAAATTAAATATTGAGTTGTAAAAAAATAAGTTAAAATGTGCAGTTTAAATAAGAGATTAGGCAACTACAACAAGGAAGTATCTGCAAATTCCTATTAAGATTCAAATAAATAGATATTTTCCAAACATGCACAGCAAATTTACGGAGTATAATCAATAATCCGTTTGTCTATTTACTCTGTGATGGTGCTGAACTGAAGTCACGGGAAACAATGACTTGCATTCCATTCATTTTTGTGGCGCTACACGGCACTCTGGGGATTTTTTTTCAAGCTCCAACAAATTTCTTTACTACAAAACAAAATACAATTTTGCATAACTTTATTTAAATACATGCAAAAACGTTTAAACGTCAATAATATGACAAGTTTCTCATGTTTGCTCCCACACAGGCAAAAATGCCCAAATATGGTTAAACGGAAGTTGAAAGCCCTGACGCACTCCTTACTACTTTTTTTTTTTTTGCTGCACTAGAAAGCAGCGCAGCTCTCATGCACGTCATGGGTTTTCCTCAGCAAGGGCCCACATGAGCCGGAAGTGCTAAATATGGGCGTCTGTCTCTTGACTTCCACCCCTCCCCCTCTCGTTTCCTGCAATAGGAAGCAGTTCGGTGGGGGGATGGGTGAGACCGGAGGAGGAGGAGGAGGAGAGCTCAAACGTTATGAAGCCAGCAGTCTCCCTGACTCCTCCACGCAGCCGGAGGACACAAATGGAGATCATGGCTGATACCAGAGACAGGCTAAAAATAGACACATACTTTCCGCTCCTCAGGCATTCGCAGATCTTTCTGGATTGAAGTTGTTGTTTCTGACATCAAAACGAAACCAATAGAAATATTTTTGATAGTTTTCTTGAATTAAAGTCAAATTTTTTGCTGATTTTCAACTGTGACCATATTATTATTATTATTATTATTATTTTGCATACCCATAAAACTATTAAGATGTGTCAAAAGTCCTTACTATTTGAGAGGAAGGGGCCATTGAATCTTATCGGTTTTGTTTTATTTTGTAGGAATTTAACTATGAATATCTGCAAGCACGGTTAACCTTAGCCAGGTTAAGGTTTATAAGACGTCTATAAATGCCTGTTTTGGGCTTCCAATATCTAAAAATCCTGCATTCATGTGTAGCTATGTACGTTTTTACGACCGTTTTTGAGTTGTCAGATATTAGCGTTTGGTTAAGGACCCCTCTGTGTCACTTTTTGACGTTTTGGGTGTCCCCAACTCGTCATTTTTGTCATGTTAGCTGTTCGTAAAATTAATTGTCCGCAACCCTCAGGGTGCAGTACCGGATGTGGTATCGCACACGAACTGGTCCTCAGGAGGCGACCAGTACTAGTACCATAACCCTAACCCAGCAGTGGACGCAGATGGACGAAGCTGTGGTGCCAGTTACCAAACGCATACTGGGCCTGGACGTAGTATCGGATGCGAACCAATACTGGGTTAGGGTTAGGGTACCGGAAATAGGTTAGGGTGCCGGTGTGGTCCGTGTCCGGGTACTGGATTGGTTCCAGTTCATGGCCCGGAGGTTGGAACCTGTGATTTAATAGTAACACCCAGCACGTCAAAAAATGAAGAGCAAGGGACATCCAAAACGTCAAAAATTAACGTTTTGGATGTCCAATTGACGTTCTGGATGTCCAATGGTCTGATTGAAGTTTTGGATGACCAAACGTCAATATGTGACAGTTGGGAGTGAGACTGTCTTGCCAAAAACACGATTTGGACCACTTCGTTTTTCACCGCACCTCTTCCAACTGTAGGTGGCAGAAATGTGCTGGTAAACATTAGAAAGAAAAAAGAAGCCCATCCCTTCTTGTCCAGTGTAAACACAGCATGGGTTAAACACACATTCATGTATGGAATTACCGGTATATTCTTTTTCTTAACATGTATTTTGTAGTTGTAAAATGTCGGGGTGAAAAAAAATGCAAGTGCAGAATGATTTTGAACTGTTGTGGAGACAAAAAGGTGAAGTGTGTTTGCATGAATCAGTGAATGCTACGTTCACACCAGGCTCCACCACTTCCATTAAAATGTCTACGTAAACACATAAATGCGCGTTTGTGGCTTTTCGCGTTCAAATGTTTTAGTCTGTTTGCGGGCATTGAAAAAAGTAAAACTAGTTGAACTTTGACCAATCAGGGACTTGGTGAGATATGGGTAGCAACCTTTTCAGTACCTCCAGTTTGAAAGTTGATCATGAAGGAGAAAATTAACAATTACAATCCGTGCCCGGTTGGACAAAATGGCATCAACTCTTTAATTTATCGGAATAGAGCTATTAAAGAAAAAATCCTGGAGCCAGATTCACTCTTCAGCATTTTGCACCACATTCTCTAGTATAGGAATACAGAACATAACAACTCTAATACGACTTCCTAAAGCAAATGTCAAAATCAAGACCCGGGGGCCGGATCCAGCCCTCTGAGTGATTATATCCGGCCCTTCAGATGACTTTATTTTATTGTTCCTAATGGCCCAATGTTATCTTGCACTTATTGGTAACTGGTATAATTTTGACAAAAAATATGTTTATAAAGAGTAAAATATTGAAATTTATTCAAGGTTTAAATTGATTTATTCTGGAATAATATTGCTGCCTGTTTTTATACATACTAATATTCAAGAGTTAGGTTTTTAATGTTTTAAAAATTTTGTTTTGGTGTGTTGAATAAATGTTTTTCCTGTTCAGCCAGCAACCTAAGGTGTTTTTTGGATTTTGGCCCCCTGTGCAATTGAGTTTGACACCCCTCTCTATGGAGTACGGTCAGATAGAATATTTGGGTTAAAAATCACGGTTGTGACTGGAGTGTGTGTCTGTAGATTTGTGTGTCTGTTTGCACAGTGTGTTTTTTTTAAGGATTTGATGTTTTTACATATTCTTTATACATATACATATACATATACACATATATATATATATATATATAATTAAAAAAAAACTGGAATTGCAAAAATAGAACTTTATTCTGAAAATGCAGCAACTTTTATTGATGCAAAATGTGTGTAACAAATGCAAAAATACTTTGATAGGAACATAACTCTATAGTTATAGCTGGTTCAAATACCAGTGTCTGGGGTGGGTGGGGCTTCGCCAGTGACGCCAGTTGCGTGACGCACACGAGGTGATAAGTACCCGTCCTGCTGGCGGTCTCCGTTTTGTCTGTGTGTGAAGTCATCGGGGACAGACGCGGATCTATAGCGGTTACCTGCGATTGTTTACCAAACAAGCGGTGTCATGGAGGTCAGCGCCGAGGCCAAGAGGATCATGGTCGTGGCTCTGGGGAAACTCTACAGCTCCCGGACGCAGCGCGGAGGACTCCGTCTCCACAGGAGCCTCCTCCTGACCCTGGTCATGAAATCCGCCCGGGACATCTACCACGCGGCGCAGCCGGCGGAGGAGAGCGTCGTTCCCGCGGAGGTGGAGATGAAGGAGGAGGACGTCCAGCCTCCGTCTCACCTGCCCGACGACGCGCGTAATTGCGAGGAAAACAAGGAGAACCTGTCCAACTGCGCGCAGCACACGCGGAAACGGCGGAGCAAAGCAGACGCGGATCCGGACTTCCTGCCCTGTAAGAAGGCAAAGCTCGAGCACGGGAGCAGCTCGGAACAGCTCCTCCTCAGCTCCGTTTTGGTGGACTACGTGAACTGTGGCAGTGAACTGGGGCCACCCCCAACCCCCATCCCCCTACAGACCGCCATCGCAGCCTGCTAGACCCCCACAGGTCAAATTGGATGCCCTAACGTGGATCCGGGTGTGGAGGAAGTCCAAAAGTCCCAGCGGTGGCTGAACATGTCTGGACTTGTCAGGAGCCCAGCTGGCGCGCAGCTGCTCCTGCAGAACTGCTGGTGCCTTGAGATGGACAAGTGAAGCCTACAGGACTGGCCTTCCCTGAACTGTGTTTTAAGCTTTGTAAAACAGTCCAAGAATCCATCTACCTCAGTATTTATTAAACATGTTTTTGTATTTGACAGAACTCTGAGGTGTGTGTTGTTTTATTTCGTGGTGAATCAGGCTGTGTCATACAGAAAGTGAGCTCTGGCGTGCGAATCTAACAGGAAACTTGTCTGGGTGCGAAGAAGTTCCTCTTTTCCCCCTACGCTTGTTTGCAGAACAAAAGCAGGGACAATTCAGGAGATTGTGCT
>NC_050519.1:14594696-14600984 GCF_002922805.2 Oryzias melastigma | reverse complement strand
AAAAAAAAAAAAAAAAAAAATGAATGGGGGAGGCCAAAAAGCCACTGACTGGCTGCAGGACAATACCACCCTTGTTGGTGTTCAAGAAGCAGTCTGCACAAATGCTGCTCCTTAAAATTCATTATTTTATTTATCTTTAGGGTTAGAAATTGGGTTCCTTCAAAATAAAATGTATTTTATGCTTTTTTTATTTACATTTTAATTTGAAATTTGTTCCTGAACGTCTAAGATAAGCGAGGGATACCCCTTTTAGTGTGATGCAAGCAGGTTTCGTCAGTGTGTTTGTTTTGGGGGAAGGGGGTTTAACCCAAGAAAACAAAAAGGAATGTGGGGGGTGGGGTTGAGCCCTGCGAGGCCCCAGCTGAGCCCTCATTCTTCCGGCTGCAACCGGAGCGCCCTGTCTGTGTACACACAGACGTGGGAGGTGTCGGGTCATGCGTGGGTGCTGCTCGCACGCTCAGATACACTGCACGGTCTAAACTTTTGCTCCCCTCTGTCCAGTGTTTCTGTCGTCCAGACTCTAAAGTCGCGCTCTGATCTGACCCCTGACACAAATGTGCATGGGGGCGTCAACCCCTTGCATATATTTACTCTGTGGCCCAAATAAAGGGGCCACAGATGGAAGATATTTCTGTCCTGAAGCTTAAATGAAAGCAGGTGATTTCAAGTAAATTCATAAACATGCTAGCAAAAATTAGGTGCAGAGCTGACAGTTAAAACCCAAAGGAGGGTCACTAATAAATTAAATTGATTAGACCAGCTATTTGGGTGATGTGGTTTAAAGTCCCACTCCGACTATCTTTTGATCTGTTGTAAATGTGGTCTTTTGATTATGATTATACCATTTTTAAAAATCAAAAAGCTTGTGTCGTAAAAATTCACTTTGCAGTAATTGGCATATTGACAGGAACAGGAAGTAAGCCTGTACTCATTTCCCATTAACATTAGTGTTGTGTGGGATTGGGTTGGGGATTAGCGTTCCAAAAAAGAAAAAAAAAGGTGCACAATATTAGAGCAATCCAGCTGCACAGATGAGTCAGAATATATTTTTGTAAAAACTTAAAAAAAAGCATGAAATACTTATAAAACTCCCTATGTCATGTTTGCTATTACATCTCACACACATAAATCCAAAGATATTTTGTCTCATTTCCACTTGTGAACTTGACCATTCTGGAGTACTACAATATTTGCCTTTTGCACAACTTTTTATGTTTTTAGGATTTTAGATGAAAATGTCTTTATACATTGAAGGTAACACAGGGAAATTAAATACCATTTGAAAATTCTTTTGATATACAGGAACCACAGAATCCTAAATAAACAAGTGTTGGCCTTAATTGTGATCTAATAGCATCTTTCTGATGCCAGGGTTGTAGTTTGTGGTCATTTCTGGTCCCAAAAGCCTCATTTCCACTGAGCGGGTCCGGTATAGCATAGTAAGTAGTGGTACGGTCCATTTATTTCTGACAAGCGTCTCCCCTTATGTGTAATATGGACCACTAGCATGTCATGGCGTCTTTGTAGTGCGACGACTAGAAAAGCAACAACAATGGAGGTCATCCAGCAGCTCATTTATTGCTTTACTTCTTTGTGTATTACAGGAATTTAAAGTTGTTTGAAAGAACATCGTGGGCGGCTAAGAAGAAAACATTAGCTTAAATCTGCACTTTCTAATGTTGTCGTCACTTTCTGTCAATCAACGAGTGGCTCTAGATCCACCTGTTCCATTCCATTTTTCAATGGACCTAGAACCTCCCAAGAGGTACAGTTCAGTACTGTTCAGTAGGTCCCTTTTACAATGGAAACGCTCAAAATATCGGACCTTACCGTACTGTACCGCTCACTAAATATCACAGAATTCAGAGAACCTGCATCCTTTCAATATGCAATACTTATCCATTAGATCTTTTCACAATTAAAACTTTGTTTTCACTCTTGGAAGTTCTGTCATTTACTACCTTGGCACCATTTTGGTTTACTGGATAATCCTTCCAGATTTTCATTTTCATATCTACAAGAGTTACTTTGTAAATAAAATAAAAAATTAAAGGGAACACAGTATAGTGTGTGACAAAGTATTAGGGCCACCATTGAAGAAAAACATGACTTAATATATGGGAATAAAGACCTAAAATTATGAGAAAAAAGTACAAAAAATTACAGAAATGAAGTTGTAAAATTATGAAAAGAAAGTAAAAAAATTACAATAATAAAGTTGTAAAATTAAGAGAAAAAAGTAGAAAATTTACTAAATTAAAGTTGTAAAATTATGAGAAAAAAGTTAAAAATTTACAAAAAATAAAGTTGTAAAATTAAGAAAAAAAAATCAGAAATGTACTAAATTAAAAGTCATAAAACTATGAGATAAAAGTTGTAATTTTACAAATATAAACTGGTAGAACTATGATAAAAAAGTCAATATTTTACAATAATAAAGTCATACATTTTTTATATTCATACATTTATGAGGCAAAGGCTATAGAAAAATAGAATCAATGGTGGGCACACCGTTTGCACTGTTTGCAGTGACCCATTGATTCATATGATAAACTGAAGCCTTTTGGCATCAGCATGAATGCCTTCATTAATGGATTTAGTCAGCATGTAATGTGGATGGAAGCTAACACAACCAACTTTATTTTTTAAACAAAAAGTGCCCTTTTCTTGCTAAATTAGAACTTTACTCTCACAATTGTACAGGTTTACTCTCTTAAAGTTTCAAGATTTTATTCCCATGTTGTAATATTTATTAAACCTTTATTTATCCAGACAGGACAGATTAAAAACAACATTCTTATTTGCCTGGAAAAAGGCAAGATGTTTTGAGAAAAGAAAGAAAGAAAGGAGTTTGAAATAAATTAAATATAATCAAAATAAAAAAAACAGAATGTAAAAAAAAAAATAAAAATAATTATCGTAATCAATATATATTTTTCTGTCATGGTGAAACTTATTCTCCGTCGTAGGTGCGGACCAAAAATCTCAGTGTGAAAGTGCATGTAAACCCATGTGTTCACATAAAAAACACACACAAGCAGTTTGCATTCTCTCTGGATTTTTATTCTTTAGGAAGAGTTCTGTTTGGAATTACAAAATGCACTGGTAGAAATAGCGGTGAGACTGGCGAGTGCAACAGGAAAAAGTGTGAGAGACAGAGAAAGAGGGAGTGACTGAGAGATCAAAGGTCCGACAGTCAGTTAGAGCAATTCCGTCGACAGGTTTTGCTAACCCCTGCACCCATTGACCCTCATCCAAAGAAAAAAGTTCGATTTTACCATCTTTTGATCTGCATGTAGTTTTCTTCTTTTCTTTTTTTTCTTCAATGCAATAAAAACAGTTATTTTAGTGGCATCAAGAACATGGACGTGGTGAGTCTCAACCCCAACAAACAGAAGAAAAGAAACAAGACTGACTTTAAAAGTCTCTTCTGTTTTATATTCTTTTTTTTTTTTTTTACATTTTTTTGTTCTCAAAAATATAGAAGGAAAAAAAAGAAACATTGCTTAAAAAACATCTATTTATATCTTTTTTTTTTATTCCTCTGAATTAATTAATGTGCTTTTCTTTTTATGTCCTGAAGATGACATTTAACCCACGGTGTGGCATGCACATTGCACATGCATTTCTGGAACTAGATTTTTATTATTTCATTTATTTATAATTCTTTTTTTTTATTCTTATTTTATTTTTTTTAAACCTTTTGTACTTAAAAAAAAAATCCCTTAGCGACTTTACATTGCTTTTTGTGTGCTTACTCAGCGTGTTAGTGGATTTTGCTGCAGCATATACACAAAGATGGAAAGTGGATGTTCCGGCCTTTGCATGTTTCATTCATGGCACACACACACACACACAGATTTGTGGATTATTACAATGATGTGACAGAACAATTTCAGAGATTTTTGGACGTGAATTAAAGCGAGCGCTTCAGAGACACATTCAAACGTAAACATCCATACTTCCAAATAAATAAATAAAAATTGACATACCATAACCAGGAGCTACAAACAAACCAGTCTGATTTTAAGTGTGTACGTGAAAAGTTCTCATCTGTGACATTCCACTAAGGCTGGAAAGACACTAGTAGGCAGTTTTTTTTTTCCATATCTACTTTTGTTTTCATTGCATTCTCTGGTCAACATGTGATAGGCCTCCAGGTAAAATGTAACTACAATTGTTTTAAGAAATGATGTTGGGGCTGACAGTGCTGTGACCAGTGTTAGTTGAGGCACACAGAGAATTACACCAATAGAAATTAGAGGAGTGAAACACACACACACACATACACAACATGTGATATTTATATATTTTTTTCTTTTGTTGGACCTTGGAGAGAGCCAGAAATCATTTCTCCAACCCGTCGGACATGTGCTACAATGCGGCTCCATCACATAAATTTGACTAAAGCATCAACAGATGATTTCTGCAAGTTGTCCCACATCGCCACCTGTAGGTAAGACGTGGCACACACTAGCAGTCACAATTTCCAATCGTGTCGCAGACAGTCAGAGGTCCATCAGGGTTGGAAAAACGATGAACTGGAAATAAAGCAAATCTCACAATCATTATTTTTTAGTCATTAACAAAAAAAAATAAATTAAACAATAAAGAGTTTCTCTCCTTTCTGTGCCTCTCTATTGGTCTCCTCCTCTCTGACGTTTGAACCCCAAACCCTGGAAGACTTTAAGGTGTTGCTGATTTCACTACTACCGTCGCCTCACGAGGGAACGAAAGAAAGTTTATACCCTGCTACCCATTAAAAGAAGGTTCCAATTACAGTCTTGGTTACAAAAAAGGTAACTTCCACTAAAAAATATGTGCAATTCCAGCTGTGTGAGTGGCAGGCATTTGGCACAAAAACAGACAGACGAGCAAGCAAAAAACAGAATTCCGCCGAGAAGCTATCTAATCCCACCCATAGCCCTCAATTGTCAGCTTTTTAGTGCACGTAAAAAAAGAACTTTCTTTCCTTCTTTAAACATTTTGGAATTGTGAGAGGAATGTCATTCAGAGCTCAAAGAGAGAAACAGAGAGCTTTTTTGTTGTTTTTTTTGTTTTTGTTTTTTTTTTACTAAAAAGAGAGAAACTCTCACAGACGACAAGAGAAAAGGGCAGAACGAGGCGTTGTTTTTTCTCCTCTAGACAGTGGATTCTTCGTTTTTCTTTTGTATCATTCATGCAAGGATTTCAAAGGGCGTACAACTCTGCAAGTCTAAAAAAAATAAATATAAAAGGAAAATCGAAGCTGTGTGGGGTGCAACAAAAGATTCAAGCTTCCATGTTCTGAAGAGGAGGAAGAAGAAGAAGAAGCAGCTGCAGGAGTAGAAGAAATGCTGCAGAAAAGAGTTCCTAAAACCCAACTCCATTTTTTTTTCCTTCTTGTGATCCTGGATTGAGGTTTTTTTTTAAACACCTTTTCCTCTTGATTTCGACAAAGTGACTTGTCAGCTCATTTGCAACGCTCCACCCACTTAGCCTTCTCACATTATACAGGTGGAGGCTCCTTGTCAGTTTTATTTAAAAACACAGATGATAAAACTCATCGATATTCAGTTGGGAGGGTTGGATTTCAATCTTTTTTTTTTTTTCCAGCCAACTCAAGAGAAGTTGGCCTGTAGAAACAAAAGGAAAGAATAAGAAACCAAAAGAAGAGGTTGCTCCTTTGTCTCTGACTTTAAAGTGTCTTGAATCGAGTCGCAACTCTTGACATCTTGTTAGTGGCTGTAGCTCGTTGCCAGAGGCATGAATAAGACACAAAGAATAGTGTCCATCACTCCGTCCATCGCAAGTACTGGAATTTCAGCGCCGTCTCTTTTGGCATCGAGTGATGACTGTGCCGGCAGAGGCGGCGTGTCGGAGTTTTTCCAGATTTAATGTTCCTGCTGCATCCCGACATTCAGACCCTTTTCGTCTAACCCCGCCTCCTTGGGGACACCCCAAGAAACGGAGAAGAGGAAAATAAAAATAAGAACAGACGAGAAAGAAAAGTTGTGGTTTCCCTTGGCAGTCACTGCTCTGGCTCAGAGCTTTCTTTTTTCTTTCGCTCCAGTTATCGATATTTTTTTTCCTCCCACATTCCCAGAGGCTAGCACCAATCATCTTCCTCCGTTTCATTGTAGGGTTCGTGCAGGCCCTTGCGGGGACCCCTGGGGTGCCCCGCTGGAAGGGGAACCTTCTGAGGCCCGGTGTGCGGGGGTCCATGGAGGTGTGTGAGAGGCGATGAGGCTCGGTAACCGTTGGGCAGACGCCGCTGGGCGACAGGCTGGACCTGGCTCTGCACAGGCC
>NC_050519.1:14580367-14594568 GCF_002922805.2 Oryzias melastigma | reverse complement strand
GTGGCAGTGGGTGGTTAGCCAGGACATGCGGGTGGGGGTTCCCACCCTGCATGGGGTTTGGCTCATAGGCAGGCGGTTCATGGTGCAGCTCATAATCCTGGTTGTAAAAGCAGCCGTCCCCTTCAGCCGAGCCCCCTCCGCCACCTGCGTCTCCCCAGCGGGATGGTGGTGGGTGGTGACCCTGGCGGGGGGCGCCATGGTGAGCCATCGGCAGGCCGGCGGGGGGAGGGCCCTGGACTTGAGGGGGCTCTGGAGAAAAGTGGCGCGGGGCGGGGGGTCTGCTCTGGGGCCCTCCAGGAGGCGCAGGCATGGCCTTCCGGACTACAGGGGAGTATGTGACGTGGGGCCGAGGAGTGGACGGCGTCTGAGGCAGCTGTCGGCGGCCCCGCCGCGGCGTACTGGTCCCCGAGGTGGAGGGGACGGGACTCCCGCTGACCGAACTACTGCCCTACACGAAAAGTGAAAAAGCAAATAAAAAGAACGAACCACAAATTCACCGACAGAACACACAGAGGAGAGGATGGAAAAAGGAGAGCATGAACAGAGAAGAGAGTCCAGAGAGACGGGAACAAGAACCGCAGCGACAGGGAGCATAAAAGCACCAGTCATGATTGAAGTGCAGCAGAGAAAAAGACATCAAATAAGAGCGGAAAAGCATGGAGAAGTGGATTCCAAACAGCAGCATACAGAGAAGCAACATGTCACGCAGAAGAAAGAAAACAAGACAGGAGAAAAGAGGGGGAGAAGGTTTCATTTCAAGACCAGTCAGTGCAGAACATGCAGGGTAAACATGTTGACAAAATGTACATAAAATGTGTTTGATTTAAACTAATTGCTGGGTTTGTATCAAACGTGTGTTAGCAGACTCAGCTGATTCTAGTAATTAATAAAAATGAACAGAATTTTCATCTTCTTGACATCTATTGCATTTGAACAGAAATAAACTTTAATGTCCCCTTTAAAAATGCTTAATTCAGCTTTCATCTTAACTAAATTTAGTAATGACTAATGATATGTAATGATAATTGTGTTTTTAACAAGTTTTTGTGGCATTTTTCTGTTAACAGAGGACATACATTAAGAAGCTTAAAATTGCATTTCTGAGTTTTTCTTTGATCAAATCGTTGTGAATCAGGAAACAAAAAAATATAGTTTGAAAAAGAGCATGTTTGTCACGTAGACAAAAAGATAGGAGGGGCACAGTTTCCCTGCCACGGGCTGTCAATAACAAAGAGAGGAAGGGGGGGGCGGGGTTGCTCTATGCCAAAAGTCCCGCCCACATATCCAATGAAATATAGCCGCTTTGCAGAAACTATGTCCTAGATTTAGTCTAAAAACAGCATAATCCCAATTAAAACACTACTAGTAACGCTTTAAAAATAGAACAAAAGATGATCAGAGTGAAGCTTTCAGTAAATACATTTAATAATGACTTAAGGGGAAAATATTTTAGCAAGGAAACGCTGGTCAAATTGAAAAAGGTAGAAATAAAGCAGAAAATAGAACCCTTCCCCATTATTCTTTTTTCAGTTTAACTTTATTCCCTCAAAAATCATTAAAAAGGAAGGATTTTAAACCAATCTTATTAAGTTTTAGAGCAAAGACAATTCTAATTATTTTTCAAACACATAATAAGAAAGAAATAATCAAATCTCACATTTTCTTTCCCAAGTCATCACATTTTGAGGCATTATTAAGGACCTATAGGGTCAAAAATAGACATATTGGGTGCAACCAACTGATTTTTTTCGACTCCCCAACATCCAGGCTGCAAACAATGCTGTACCGGGACGTGCACCGCACCGGTATCCTAACCCGGTACTATGTCAGACAAAACAACCGGACCCCTAATTTAATTGGAACAGCCAGGACTTCAAAAATCTGACTTCAGAAAGTGGCGCAGAGGGGTCCTCAACCATGCGTCAATATGTGACAACTTGGGAAGGAGAATGTGTTGTAGTAGTGGATGATTTTAAGACAAGGAAGGAGGTCAACACAATAACTATCTCAAATATACATTTTCATGCATATTTGTTTGTTTACTGGGGATCACTTTATTTTCACAAACATTTATCTTTGAATTTGCATTATATGCTCTCAGAATAATGCAAAAGACAAGAATAATGACATTATAAATGATACAAAACACATCTTTCTGTAAACAACACTTTTATCTTTACAGCAGCATACAAATTAGCTATATTAATTGATCATCTTATCTAAAACTACACAATAATGTTGATGAATTGTGGGTAATATTCTGTGTGAATGGACTCTCCTGTAGTCGGACTGCATCTGGTACTTTCGGATGAAAAGTGCCTCCGATTTGACCCGGCATGCACACGCTGACCCAGAACCCACCTGTCTGTGAGTTATGCACTCGCGGCCCTCGCTCGGCGATCTCGACCAGCGGCGGTCCCGTTCCCTCTCCTGCTCGCGCTCCTGCTCTCTGTCTCGAGAGTGCCTGTGTCCATACTCTCCCCCTCGCTCTGCTACATAGTGCTCCTTATCCAGGGAGCCCTGGTGGCGGTGATGGTGGTGGTGGTGCTTTCGGTCTTTGGACCGGCCCCTGTCCCGGTCGCGGTCCTTGTCTTTGTCACCTGACTGGGTGTTGTCGGTGCCCAAACCTGAGGACAAAGGAGGATTTTGTGCTTTATGAAAGGACTCAGTAATCTGACATGCAGAGCTGCAGATTTCAGGAAAACCATTAAACTATAGACTACTCTTTCATACGGTCTTTTAACCCCTTTATTGGTATAATTGGCAGTTTTTGCTTAACTTTGAATTTACTCAAATATAACGCTTTACGAGTCCTTCCAGAACTGGAGGATATTCTATATCCCACCCATCATATTTCAAATAAACCATATACAAACTACTAAAACATGTAGTTTCTAAATAAGTTTATTTTTCTTGAGACCAAATCTAGAGACAGTGAGGGTGTATTCAGACTGGAATAGTCCATTGGTCCGGACAGTCACTTATTTTTGTCCAGAGTCTTGAATCTTGTGTTTGGTCTGTAGATAGACCTCCTTGAATTAAACTATTTGAAGCCAAATTTTTAAACAAAAACTATGAGACCAAAGATCTTTTCAGTCATTGAACAGGAATTACGAGGGCGGGGCAAAGCAACGAGAGAAAGAATAATGGAAGTCCTACTTTGCAATTGGGATAGTTCACATTTTTCGCTGACCAATTTTGAACGTGTGTTTCAATGTTAGGTACAAGACTTTTTACTGCTGCTTTGGCACGGCAGAGGCATCCGCTACTCTCTGTTTACGCCACGTAAAGACCAGCTATGGTGGCCATTTTGGTCCACTCCGAGCATGGAGCATATTCAGACTGAGGAAAATAAGAGCCAACCGGAGCTCAGTCTGATTGGAAACGAACCGAGACCAACTCTAAATACAGGTCTGGGAGAGTTCCTGGTCCTGGACCAGGGTCTGGTTGGGTGTATTCAAACAGAAAAATTGCTCCAGATTATCGGGGGAAACAAACTGGTTCATTTTAAGTAAACCAAACGTGTCCAGTCTGAATACACCCAAAGAATACTTGAAAATAGTTTTGAAAATACCAAATAAGTCTGGAGTATTCAATAAAAATACCATTTCCCCTTGCTCCTCCACCCTAATGTCCAAAATACATTTTAAATAAAATAGCTAAAATTACATTTAAAATATTTTTGTTTTTATTTTTGTGGGAAATTCCTTTTCATGACTGTCCAATTCTAGAATAACCCTTACTTTGTTTTATTTGTATCAATATTTTCAGCACTACCTTACCTGTATAACTTAACAGTTTTATGTCACTGAATTACAATGCAGCAAGTGTCTTTTGTATTGCTATCGCAAAAAACATTGTTCAAAAATTACAGACACAAAAATCATCTATGACCTCAAATTTCTGACTATATCACAAGCAATGTTCAAATTTTGGCATCAACCCATTATTTCTTTAACTATTAGCGTAAAAATTCAGTCAAAGTTTTAAGCTTTTTTCATATTTTACAACTATTTACATTCCTAATTGAGGGTAAATCCACACTTTTTACTTTTAGCTACATCCTAAAACAAAAGAGCAAAAGGTATGTGACGCATGAAAAAACAACAGTCTAAAGGATTTTTCAAAGTCTTGGAGGTAAAACAAAAACATAAGCAAAAACACATCTGGTTTGTAGTTGGAATCTTCAAAAACGAGTGGAATCGGACACTTTGAGTGGCCATAGATGCCCGGTCATGTTATTCCTACACTCTGGAGGGTCTGTAGGAAATTGTAAAAAAAATTGCATTTAACTTTATTATTTGTAAAATTTCTACGTAGATTTTTTTTAAATTAAATTATTTTCTTTATTGGTTAAAAAAGGATTAATTAAACATCTTGTGATCAGTTTTCACACTGATTGTGATTTTAGGTCTGGTGTGTTTTCAAAGCAGAGGATCTCGGGGCTCAAAGACCGGATCAGGACAGTAGCACAACAAATAATTCTTCTCCTTCTGATGGGAAAGACAGAAGTGCTTTCCCTCCCCACCTGTGTCTGCGTCGTTGTAGCGGCAGAGCGACCTCTCCGACGCTCGATGGCTTCTGTCTTTCCTCCGGTGTCCGTGCCTGGAAGCCCTCCCCTCCTCCGGTATCGCCCTCTCGGTGTTGTATTCGTCGGCCCCTCCCTTACCTCTGTGTCCCCTCCCGGACCGGCTGTGGCCCAGCGATGAGGCGGAGCGTTTCATGGGGCTGTTGTCGTGGATCGTCTAGCAGAGGAGAAGAGAGAAAAAACCACCACACGATGGAAGGAGAGGCGTTTCGTTTGACTTTCAAGTTGTTGGGGTTTTTTGTGAGCGATGGAGCAGGAGTCAATAAGCATGTGTATGAATGGGGTCTGCTTCTATGCAACTTTAACAGCCAGATTCTGACAACTCACCCCAGACTGCACAATTCCATAAATAAATAAAGTATTTGGCATGCTTTATACAGAAAACAGAGGCAAAAATAAAGCTAAATTTGATCATTTGATCTAATGTAAAAACAAAAATAAGGCTAAACATTATTTTTAAGATCCAAAATCAGCAAATGTATTCATACTAATTTAAATAAAAGCTGAAACAAGAAAACAAATACAGATACAATCAATGCAGTGAGAATATTATACTTCTAGAAATCTATTTCGGTTTTAGAGAGGAAACATTGTTCTGCAGAAACTAGATTTTGAATGTAATTCAATCAGAAAGGAATTCATTTTTCATTTTTTGTCTTTATTTATTTCTCAAGACTATGTGATCTGGTTATGATTTGATCTATAATAATAATAATAATAATAATTTAGAAACCCTGTCAATACTTAAAAAAAGTAAACTATTTTTAAATAAGCAGCAAAACTAGTCAAAATCTGATTAAAGGACAAAAATAAAAGAATTAAGTCAAAGTTACATGTTGGCATTAACACAGACCACATCACTATCCCATCTTTAAAGACCCACTCTGATGAAATTCCTGTTTTTGCTGTTTTAACACATTCTTGTAGCATTTTTCTCATGATGGAGGACATATATAAAGAAAATTAAGCCTAAAATTGCCTTTCCGAGTATTAATTTATTCGAATCTTTTTAATCAGGAGCAGACAAAACAAAAATGCTGTTAGAAAAAGTTACAATCTCCCTGCTCCTCTCCATTCCGAAGCATAATCTTGTAGACGACTAGATCCATGTACGTCTTTGTTGGCTACGGATGGATATTCAGAGTTTAAGCTTGCGGGAGAGAGTTTGAGGGGCCTCTGGTCACATGCAAGACAATCTCTAGCAACTTTACGAAACCCTTTCAAAAACGATATTTAAAAAATGTTTCAGAACTTTATGCTTTTAGGCATTTAAATGTGAATACACTCTGACTGTCTAATAGTTTAGTGTGCACGGTGAGGGGACAGAGAACGTTAATCGTTTTATTTCTTTCAAGTCAACGTTAACAAGTGTTCAAATTTGTATAACTACGCCCGTTTACATCTGGAGAAAAGGCCGGTGAAATGTCGCTTTTTCTCTGTGAGAGAGTGTCAAAGAGAAAAAAACGGCAAAAAAGGTTGAAATAATAGAGAAGAAATGTAAAAAAAGGTCTAAATCCTCAAACGGCTTCCGGACGAGGACTTCCGGCCAATGATATCACTGATATTACAGGGAGTGAGATTTTTGGCTATTAATTTTCGAGCGCCATATTTTTTCTCTGTTGTAAGATCCCCTTAGAGAGTCTTAACAGATGGATGTCGGGATGTGGGGGCGGGCTTACTCCCTGACAACAGTCCCGCCCACCATGAACTACTACAGAAACTGTAGAGAAAACAAAGGTTTATAAATTCCACTGGGGACACTTTTAAAATAGATCAAAAGCTGATCAGAGTGAGTCTTTAACACCAATAAATTCCTTGAAGATGTTGCATTCAAGGACGCGTTAACTTTTCCCACTTCGACGTGCTTTCATACAGCCATGCATGGCCTTTGGGGTTGTCCTTGATCGTCTGCTTCCATATTGGGGAAGCCCCATGCCCTAAAGAGCAACAACTATGGTTCCAGAAGTTGCTAAACTGACTTTTCATCAATGCAACAATAATTAAATGAGCTAATATGTATGAGTCAGCAGGTTTTCTCCTTTCTCTCACACACTCTCACACATAAAAAAACAAAAAACTTCATTGATCTTCTTGCATGCAAGTAACTGCGATCAGATTCAGGTGCACTGCAATAGTCAAGCACACAAGCATGAGGACACAAAGCAATGAAGCACAGGCAGCAGCTGAGCAAAGAGGCACGGAAAAAGTCACGGGAAATCTTCTGAGTTCAGCCTAATTCCAAACTTATTCTGGTAAGTGCATGAAAAGACGGACAATATAGAGATCAGGTTAAAAATTAGGCTGGCTGGCAGGTAAGAAAGAGTTCATGCTGTGAACACACATTAAAGAAACGTTTCCCCTAGAAATAATAGACACAAAATGAAGGAACATGTAGGAGGAGGCAAAACAGAAAAAACACACAGTAGAGGGAGAGGACAGAAAGACAGGGTACATACACTGAGATTACTGCCGCGGTGCTTCCCTTTTCTCCGCTGCTGTATGAGCACAGAGAGGACACACACAAAGCCACAAATACACCAGAAGTATGGTCACAAGTAGAGCAAACACAGGGAGGGGAGAAGGAAAAGAAGCAAAGGATGAGTTGACACAAAACGCAGAAGAGAAGTAAAAATGTTGAACCCAAACAGATGGAAGAGGGGTGTGTCACGATGGAGACCAGAAACGAAAAGAGAAGGAGGGACAGAAGACACAAGAAGGTCTGATTAGACATTGAAGCAGCAGTGAAGGTGAAAGAGAGACACTTACCACCGATACTGGGAGTGGTTTGCACCACAGACACCAAAATGTTTCATCGACAGTCACAAAGGCAGGGACCACAATTCAAAAAAGATACGCACAAATGGATTTGCACTCACACACGCATTAAAAAAAAGAAGAAAACATGAACCTGACACACCCCTAAACACACTCGTACTTTTCTCAGTCCTGCTTATACAAAGGATATTAAACATCAATTCAAAAAGATTTTCAAAATAAAACTAAAAACGAGTGTTTGCGTGTGCAGATGACAACCAGAGCACTCACCGAGGAATAAATGCATGAAGGCAAAACAACCACAATTTTAAAACCTTCATACGGATGGAAGATGAGAAGAAATGAAGACAAAAAAAATGAAACAAAAAGTCTGACTTTGCTTCACCGGTTTATGACTTTAGCGAAAAATTACTTTGTTGCCTTTAGAGGACTTCTTTAACTCCTTAACACCTAAGACATCGCTGGTGACGCTTAAAAAGAAAATATTTAACTGTTTATGTTCTTTGATTTACTGTAACTTTTTAATCGTTTACATAATCAACATAATTGTAGTAGATTCTGAAGGAGAAAAGCGGCGTGAGCTCACGCCGCTTTTCTCCTTCAGAATCTACTACAATTATGTTGATTGTGTTGACAATTACAAAAATTACAGTAAACCAAAGAACATAAACACTGGTGTTAAAGGGTTAACTTTTGTAACTTCTTATGGAATATCTGAGCCTTTATTTCTAAAGCTTAAAGTAATTTAAGCTTGAAGTCAAACTTTTACCAAACAAGATGGAGAAAGGAAAAAAAGAAAATAATGGGGGAAATACAGAGACGGTGAGAATGCTGCTCACTTGGTTGTCGCCTGGGAGGCGGGGCATGGAAGCGGCCCTGCCGTGGCCTTCCATTGGCGGAAAGTGCTCAGTATCCGAGTAACCATCCTGCCCCATCTCTTTCATCTCTACCGTCTGCAAACAGAGCAGGAGAGCAGGAGATGGCTGCCATGAGATCGGACGGGGGAGCATGGGGACAGATGGAACAGTCTGGAAATGGGGACTTTAAAGAGACAAATGTGATTAGGAGCATCACTTTGTATGGAAATGTATGAGGGTTTTTCTTTTGTATATATCTGGATCACGCTTTAAGGGGGTAATAAACAATCTGTGATCTTATTTAGATATATCCACTCGTATTCGGTTGACGAAGAGTACTTTACTTCGAAAAAGGACAACTTGGGGACACCCCAAAACATCAAAAAGTGACATGGAGGGGTCATTAACCGAACGTCAGTGTGTGACGACTTGGGGATGAGAATGTGTTGAATGCATCAGTTATCTCATCCTTTGCACTAAACCTCTCCAGACCTCTGTGTTTGGATGATGCTCAGGCTAGTGAGGCCTTCCAACGAGGCCTGAAAGGTCAAACGGGAGATGTAAACAATGGCGTCTGTAGCAGTAACTGTATATGAAAACTGGACAGAGTAGCTACTCAACCTTGATGGTTCCAAAGAGATGAAATTAATAAATAAGAAGCTAGTCAGATTACTATATTTGTCAACAACAATCCTTCTTGGTCTACTTCCTGTTTTTACTTTTTGTTGCTCGTTCTGATTTTTTTTCATCAAGTTATAACCTGACCAACCAGAAGCCTCATTAAAAGTATGAGGTCTCACGTCGAATGTTCAAATCGTTGATTGACCCACTTTTTGATTGGTGAAAATGGTTGCCATAGAAACGGCGACTATTTGGACCAATCACAGCGCACTGACAATGTCTGCTTCCAAAATGGCAGCGTCCATGTCATGAAAAAATGGGGATTCAATTTTTGTTGAAGCCATTTTTCCGTGAGTGACATCATGCCCACTCTGTCCAGTCCTCATATACAGTCTGTAGACTGAAATGCATCCATGCTCATAAAAAGGAGCGACACATACATGATGTCTGATTATGGAGAACTAAAACGGGAGATTTGAATGATGGCAGTGAGGATGGTTCAGGAGCTCTGAACTCTGGTGTTTTGCACCAATGTGGCTTCCATGTCAGGTACAAATAAGTGGAAGGTATCAAACAATGTGCTCACCACAACTGCTTCCTAAATATCCTCCCAGTTGTACTGAAGGTGACAAGTTGTCGAATTGATAGATCAAAAATGGCGATTAACTATCAGAGTATTGCTGACATGGAACTACAAACTCTACTTTGGTGTTAAAGCGTTCACATTTTGATGTGTTTTTGAATGTTGAAAGATCCCTTGTGAGGAGACTTGTGTGCAGAGTGTGTGTGAGTTGTGTACCTGTGAGTTGCTCATGCCCCGCAGGCCGTCCTCAGCGTGTCCTTCTGGGCTCCAGCTGCCAACCTTCTGGGACATCGCCTGAGCACGAGCGGTGACCCACGATTGGCTCTCGGGGATCCCGCCCTCCACTGGTCTGTGACATTCACACCAAAACACACACGTCTTCCCGCTTTGATCTACACCAACAGAAATGACCCTGAATGTGCTGATGGCGCCAAACTCACAGGCTGTTGACGGCATCTGTGGTCTCAGGTGGAGGCAGAGCGTTGTTCAGTCCCGGACCACCGTCATGGTCGGGAGTGGGAGGCTCCACGCGCTGAAACAGTAATGGCGTTCGATTCTGTTTGAGATATACAACATGGCCATCGCCAGCTATCAGGCAGACTGACGGGATGGAGGGAAAAGGAGCAGAGCAGTAACAAAAAGGAGCAAAGCCAGGCAAACACGGTCATGGAGAAGCAGTAAACTCCCAAGCCAGCAGAAGAAAGGCTGCATTCAGTGACCTACGGAGTACGGGGAGCTACAAGGATCAATAAGGAGGAGGTCATCTCCTTAAAGCTGGATCACAGTGAAGAGCAGAGATCAATTTAGGCCTCATATGTCGACCAGAACAAACTTGCACATATAAAGCAAAACAAGAAAAACTGAACTACAAATAAAGATATTAAAAAAAAGTAAAATAAATAAGTTGAGTTTGGTGAACCCCAAAATAAAGACATTTAAAATGCTGCCATGACTACAATCCTTCTGCAGTGCTTTGGCCCAATGCCTTTATAATAGAAAGCCTAAAAAGTGACATTATATCAATTAGCAAAACCTCTGTAATTTGTAACATTTAAAATGAGTAATTTTCATCAAATAAAATCTTTAAGTTGATGCTTTATTCAACTGAAGCATTTAATTTGATAAAAAATTATATTTTTAAATGTAGCAAGTTATAGAACTTTTGTTAATTGATACAATGTTTCACTTTTTACAGTTCCTAAACACAAGAACCCTTAACTATGCCACTGCAGCACAGTGTTAAAAAGTTAAACTCAACAAATCAGCACATCTTGAATTTTAAACGTCAAAGTTAGTCTGGTTTTAAACTACCAAAACATTCAAAAATGTAAAGATATAATCTGCAGGCCGATACTTTAACCATATAGTGACACCATTACCTCGTGATTTATGCACAAAAAGACAATAAAAGAAAAAAAATAATTAAATTAACATACAATTTCCCGATAGTCCTTTTCCAAATTCATCTTTATTATTCCTACTAAAGTTAAGGTGCAAAGAATCATGGGAAAAAATAGAATTAGTAGGTCAGAGAGCTACAACAGTGAAAAATAAAAGAAAAATTAGGAATAAAATAATACTTAATAACTGCTAATGGTGTGTTAGAGTGGTCAGATTATGTTAGAGAACATTTCAAAAAGACGTGCAATGAGGAGGATGCAGCTAAATAAAATTTTTTATAAAATTTCCTTTGCAAAAAAAACACAAAAAAATATCATTGCAATATTACTTAGTAGGACCGTGAGTTTGTCAGTCAAAACCTTTAGAAAATAGCTGATAAGGGTAAAGGGAAAGTGCCACTATGCAGTGCTAACAATCCAAGGTTGCAAGCATGGGTGATGGAGGGTTTGTTAAAGCAAGGAAGAAGCCATTGTCGAGACCTTCTGGAGCTGTGACAACACTTGAGTCTAAAAATAATGTTGCTTGCTACACTCTGTGGAGTCATTGCTTCCTCCAATTTTATTTTTTTTTCCATTGGGTTGATTTTGAAATCACTAATCCTAACAGTGTCCACAAGGTGGCAGCATTTATTTTAGTGCTCAGGAAAGAGCTGGATCAAATGGTGAGATCTTGGTGCACTGACTGACTGAATGGGGACTCCTCCCTGATTTTCCGAGAGGCTGTCACAGCCCAGGCTAGGAGAAGAGAAGCTACACACCTGTACTCTCTTTTTTTTTTTCTTTCAGCGTGTCAGTCTGCCTTTGGTTTTAAAGGATCAGGTGCAGGCAGCATGTAACCCCACAAGAGACTGTAATACCTGCTCGTCACGAAGGGCTTGGGAGCGTTTGATCTTGCTCTGCCGGTAATACTCCATGATCATCATGGCGGCATATATTTTTCCCACCGTTAGGTCTGTGGCTGCAGAGAGAAAGACAAGTTTTCCAGAAGATTTACAGCCACTGTGAGGAATCTGAGCAAAAAGAGAAACAGACTAAAGCCCAATACGCGATCAATGAAAATGTTCACCAGAGCCCGGATCGATTTGATTCTGATTTTCTTTCGAACCACTCAATTCAACCGTGCAGAACTTACACTTGTGTGGCGTGACCAGCAAATCCAGGGTCTTCTGGGAGAGGTTGGGCCAGATCGCCATCATCTCTTTCCTCAGCTCTGCATCCATCTGGTGCTTGTCGATCCCGCCTGAGCACATTCAGAACAGAAACGAGCGCATGCACACGCGTGCAGGCACATGCACGAATGTATGGAAACCAGCACCCAAATTGATGGTCACAAATGAAGAAACACACAAAAATGGGGTTAAAAAAATTTCAACATCAAGATTGATTTAAAGAAGGCAAGAGACAGAAAAAAACACAATAAGTTAGTTTCTTTAGCAAGAGGGCAGCAAGAAATAGAAACTCACTACATATTGTCAACGATCTACAATCTAGTGGTAATAGATTAAAAAAACAAATAATCTTAAAAATAAAAATGCAAAAAGACAAGGTTCCACATCATACATACCCTTGGCAATCTTAATATCCAGAGCTGTGCGAATCAGAGCCATGAGAGTGGAGTTAAAGTGGACGGTGTTGTCATCAGCCACCGGCAGGTCCATACGCAGCAGTCTCTGCAAAAAGCCAACCAGGGCGAGTGGTGAGAACATTGAGGAGTAAGTGGAGCGTGCAAGGAACCCCCAGGTGACAAGGGAGAGGGGTGCCACTTTAAGAGGAGAGGGGATGAGGGCGGGGGTCTTACAGGAGCTGTGCACAGCATTTCTACCAGGTCTGGACTGCAAGGGTATGGTCAAACAGTCAAAAGGGATTTTTAAAGGAACCTAAAAGTACATTTCCCAGAATCCTCTAGTTTAATATTTCTTCACTAGCTATAAAGAGATGTGGTGATGTTTGGACATTTTTAAGATCAGTCAGTCTTTTTTGATTAATACTCAAGGAAACAATATTTCTCCTTCAACCTTAATAAAATGTGTTTTTATCAAATTGAGGAATTCTTTTGGGTCAAGTCGGCTCAAACAAATAAAGGAGTGGTTGACCATACCTTGTCAGCCTGTCTGCCTGAATTTAATGAATTTAATGCAATGGGACAAACTCAAAGTAATGAATCCTTTAACCATATTTTATTAATCTTTTAGGAGAAATTAATTTCAAAAGTCATGAGTTTGCCTTTTTAATTTCAAACATTTCTTCATATTAATGACTGAAATCTAAATCTCTCAGTGTGACATATACTATGGATAAATCATAGTATAGACTGAGCAACAGCTCCCCCTAGAGGTTTGGAGGTTTACAGGAAAATTGAACAGAAACCCCAAAGTACACCAATAAATCAAAATCACACCTCGTGATTGCTCTAAGGAGGAAATCTTTGATTTATTGGTTTGATACTTTGAAGGTCTTGCTGACTATTCATAGAATCAGACAAAATACTGATAGACACAAACTTACGGCGTGATGTTCGTGTTGTTTGGTGACGAAAAAAATGACACGTAAAATCAGTGGCAACCTAGCATGCAAAGGATCATGCACCCCCCACCCCCATTCCATTTGATTGCATACTCTTTATCCACCCCTCCCCCCTTACTCCTTCTGACACACCCCACCCTCATGCAGCATGCAAAACTAGCACACGATGCATTACAGGACAAGCAGCCATGCAGCATTTCAAAGAAAACATTTTTCTGTTAGCAACATTCAAAATGACTTTGTAAGTTGTTTTTATGTGGCTGTTATTGGAAATCTGACGGTGCCACTCTGAAATGATGGAGTCATTTGCCCCATGGCTAATTCTCTGAGGTGTGGAAAAATGAGCAGAAGCTTGAAAGGTTGATAGGTGAGAGAGAGCAGTGTTCTGTGGATGCAAAAATAAATAAATAAATAAATAGAAAGGCCACCATGGAGGCATCCGTCTGACTACCTGAATCACTAGTTCACAAATAGGCCAACATATATGAATCAAAAAGATATCCTACTTTGTGGGAAAACTGGTAAAAGTTTATGGAAAAGAAATTTTAATTTTATTAATCCTCCATGAAAGTTTCATGTTCTAAAGAGTGGCTGCAACACTACAGCTTTGTTTAGGATTATTCAGCAGATGTTGGGATTCAGACTTTATGAATCTTGGCATTCTGAGCTTAAGCAAACAGATCAAACTTCCTAAATGAAAACATTTGCCTTAGCTAAAACCTGAACCCGACTATTTGTTGTGGGAACCACACTAGAACCATGCTCTCCTAATCACAATCATGTCCAACAAGAGTTTATTTCTGGGTTTTTTTGCATAATTTTGCCACGAGTGCGACTTATATTAAGCGCGACTT
>NC_050519.1:14524108-14580323 GCF_002922805.2 Oryzias melastigma | reverse complement strand
CCACTACCAACCACTAGAGGGCACTGTAGGTGCATATTAGTATTTGCTACTGACAGCAAGGTGGAAGAAGAAGTGCCAGCCTCGAAGGAGTTGTTCAAAAGCAACACAAACGATTAAAAATTCAATGGGTTTGGTGATTTAAAGGGACACGAAGAGTTTAGTCGACATGTTAGCACGTTCTTTATATTATGGTTATCTGAAGACTTGTACTGACACTTATTCAATTCCTCCAATGTTTCATGAAGCTAACTACTGTTATGGTAGTGAAGCACATACATTTTTGTCATCAATTCTGTAAACATGACTTGTCTTTCAAGATGGTCCCATATTGTGCTACATTTCTCTCAACAATATATCGATAATAATTTCCAGAACTGATTCGATTTGAGTCTGGATTAATTAAATTCAGATTTTTTTTTTTCTGATTCTTTCGATCCTCTAAATTCAGTAAAATTCAAATTGATTTTGAGTTTACACGGTTTACACATTTAGACACATTTGTTTAAAAATAATCTTCTATATGTTTTGAAAATATTTATATTAATCTAATACAGTTGACACACTGTAAAATATATTAGTGAAATAATGAGATTGTTAATAGCGTACAGTGTTAAATGGATTCTAAAGAGGAGAAGCTCTAACAGAAATGTTCAGATCATTAACATGGTTAACATTGTTCTGCCTCTCCTGGAGGGCGTTTCAGTTTGGCCACTAGGTGGCGACCGCGTTATATCAGTACACTTTTTTCAAGAAGAATAAGCAAAGAATGAGCAAAAAACTGTGTTTTAGATCACAATGGTTTAAAAATGTTTCATCAAAAGTTTGCCAAATTCAAGCCTGTAAGTATATAAAATGCTTGTTTAGTTAACAATGTATGTTGACGTTGACCGAATGTTAGCATTAGCTATCCAATGGAAAATTCCATTAAATGTTAGCATCAAGCTAGGGGACTTTAGTTTTATGTGCTAGATCAATATCTATTTTTATGGATCAATTAATGAGCTATTAAGCTAAGATGGATTCAAATCGATTATTTAATTTTATCCTCCAGCTCTACTCCACATTGACTTAAAATGTGGCATAAACTGAAGTCTATTTGCTTTAATTTAAGTAAGAAAAAAAATGCTTATTTTTAAGTTAAACCTTACTTTGAAGATTAGTGACAAAGGAAGACCTTCTTTACAGGGTTATATTTCTTGAAGTGTATATTTTAAAATAAAGCTACAACTAAAAACACAAGTTAAACATTACTTAAGTGACAGTACAACTAATTTGTTTAATCAAAAATGGAACGAGGTACAGTATTTCTTGGACTGACACATGAACTACCTGCATGCCTAATGGAGTGATAAATGATTTTATACAATGTCACATTTATTCCCTCCTTCCCTGATAAGGAGAGGAAGGAGGGAGGTGGGGTAAAGCTGGGACTGAAAAAGGCTCAATCTCCTGGGTCTCCAGGCTGTTTTTGGTTGGCAGCCCACATGAGGCTCATTCTGCCAATGATTTCTCACGAGACTGTCGATCCTAATCACACGGGAACACATGGCAACATAGACGCAATTCATTTTTCTCCTGTATCTGTTACGCAAACACGTCATTGCGGGGTCCTTGTGGCTGTGTAGCCTTTGACGGACGGGGGCATTGTAAGGGGGGGGGGGTGTATCAGCCATGCAGAGAGGCAGATGAGTGAGTGTGAATGCATGGGGATGGGAGTGAGGGGGGTAATATGCAGAGATGAAGGGGGCTGGAAACAGAATAGAACTGCATTGACGACAGAACCAAAGGATAAAGAGAAGGCTGGACTTGCAACTTGAAAAAGGCTGCTGGGGAACGTAAGGCTGCTACATGAAGGGTGTGAGGAAAAAGAAACTGCATCTGTATGGCAACCAAAGGCTCTCTGAGGAAAACACAGCACTGACAAAAGCCCTTCTGCTCTCTCTACCATGAGAAGTAGCAGTCAGTATTCTATGTGTAGGTTGGTATGACACAATATGACCTAAATCTGTGTTTTCTGTGTGTACGTGTGTGCGTGTTTGTGGTTCATCCACAGGACGGAGCGAGTCGGAGGACTTAAGTCTGGTGGACCTTCTGAGCCCTGCTGCACACATGCTCGTGTGGTTTTCTGTCTTCTCATGTAGAGCATTTCACAGTTCTGAGGACACAAATACTGATGCTGATCTTAGGGCTGCACAATTCATCATTTATGGTCATTGTGAGACGACAGGACTATATACTGTAGAATTGTAGAGTACATTTTTAAGCAAATTTTAGTGTTTTTGAAAGCATTTCTGGATCTTCAGATTATATTTTATGCCATTAAGTGCTAAATAACCTTTTCTAAAGTGGTTGACAAATAGTTTTCTATTTATTTTTAAAGACCCACTCCAATGAAAATCATCTTTTTGGTGTTTTTAACATGTTCTTGTGGAATTTTTCCGAAAACAAAAATGACAAATGACAAAAATTAGGCTTCTTTATTCCAATCAAGAGAAGACGAAAAAACTGAAATTGAAAAAGGTTGTGAGTGTGACGAAGAAGCTACTACGGCAAGCCGCAAGCTCCATTCCGATGCATCTGCTTGCAGACAAATACAAGCACAGACGTCTTTGTTTTGCTTGTCTGACCCGACATTTAGCTCAAAACTGTGCGGCTGGATAGCTCCAATATTGCTCGCCATTTTTGTCGCATTGGGGTTGGGAGGGGCTAAATGGTAGGAAGTGTTGGTGAGGTTACTCCATGTCAACAGTCCCGCCCACAAATCAGAGAAGAATTCTGTAAGAACAACTGCTGCTCTACAGAAAGTATGTCCTACAAATCAATGCAGATTTTGACTAATCCTAATTAGGCCACAGAGAACCGATCAAAAGATAATCGGAGTGGGACTTTAATGTAATTTTGTTGTTTAAAGAAAAAGTTTTAATTTTTCAAATCATGAAAAGTATGTTTTTATGGCCACATTGACAAGTTATATTGTTTAGGTTAATCTAAAAACATTATTTTAGATCTGTATTGTGCAGTCCTGTTGAGATGTTGGGTTTACATGTCCACCGGTGCAAACGAGCTGAGAAGGTCCCTCCTTTTCAATCCCTCCTGTGGATCAGAAACCCCTCTGGACCCCTCCCCCTTTAACCTAACCATCCTGCTACCTCCCCCCCTCCCAGCAACTCCACATCACCACACAACGCCACAACACTGACCAGCCCACCTTGACTTTCCACAAAAAGAAACAGAAACAGAACCAAAGAAACAAAATGTTACACCACGTCAAGAGCTCACTTGGCTACAGCCCCCCCCCCGACCCCATAAAACCCTCGGCTGAAGATGGGAGCCTCTCTAACCTTGTAGGCCACCCGTGCTGGACACCTCTTCCCGAGGCCTAGCGGAGGACTCATGAGCCTCAGCATGTCATACATGTCCCTGCAACTGATCCTGCCACTGCATCATCAGCCAGAGCCCACAGCCCAGTAACAAGTTCAACAAACACAGAGAGGCAGAGAGTGGTGGCAGTTAGAGTGAAGAGTTCATAGGACATTTGGAAGGAGAGAAAGGTAGAGGCAAAAACAAAAAAAATAAGCTAAAAAGCAGGAAGAAGAGATTTGTGGCCTTTCATTGCACTATTCTCCTTCCACTTTGTCAAAAAAGGAAAAGCGAGGAGAATACAGGGGGAGGACAGGAGGATGCTGAGGAATGAAATTTGAGAAGTCAGTATTTCTTCTTTCTGAATATTTCTCTGAAAACACAAACGGTTGGGCATCCACAAAATCTGTTACTGTGAAAAACTTATTGGGTAAAACAAACAGATGTAGAAACTCTGATTTAAAGTGTTAAGAAAACTGCTTTTATCCTTTAAATCACAATGTCATTGCAAAATTGCAGCTAATCTTCATTGATTAGAAAAGATTAAAGTAAACTGTTCTGTTGTCTTTTATGAATATTTTTTTTACTTTGCATTATTGGTGGAGATGATCCGAAGGCTAGACAAGAACAGCGAAGTAGAAGGCCATAACAAATAAAAAGATCAAAGATATGCATGGGTAAAAAAGTAAATTTTTTTCATTTAAAATACAGCTTTTGATATTTTTGCTACAATGCTTAAAGAAGCTTATATTAATAATGTCTTAATATTTGTTAATAATAATGCCAATATTGGCTAGGTCGGAAGTCCTATCCCAACTACTAAAAACTATATAGTGCAGGACTATCTAGTGTCCTGAATTTTAAAAGGAATTCTGACACCATGCTCTCTACTTTTTTTTTAAAACGGCAAGTATGAGCATCTATTTATGACTTCACTGTGTTCTGATGATGACAACCTTGATGGTTTACAAGAAAATTACATTTAGACACTTTTTTCCCCCCAAAAATTAAACAAACGCAATGCATTATGGTCTATATCCACGAATATAGTGAGAAGTGATGCACACTGATTTTTTGCAAAGACTTCTGGGAAATTTCTGGTGCACTTAGTTTTGGTGGGACCTGGTGGCAGAAAAGGTGATGGCTGAGAAATTATAAAAGTCCACCCTCACTACCCCCCCCCCCACACACACACAAACACACTAATATAGCCGGCGCCCCCAACAGAGATGTTTTTTTTTTGTTTTATAAGCTTTAAATCTTCATCACCAGAGATATTTCTGTTAAAACGCTCTTTGAAATACCATAGCTTATTACACGGTTTACCGCTGGTAAGCAACACTTTTTACAAATACGCAACACATTACTAATATAAAGTAATTTTATATCGATCAAAAGCCGCTTTTCTCCGCGACAGAGCTGATTCATGTTGATCCCATAGAGAGAACAGCGCAAGCTAACTGCAGTCAAACGTTAACACTGGTTTGAAGCTGAAGCTCCCATAAAGTCTCAACGGTTTTACAAATCTGAACATTTTTGTTAATATCCTTTAATAAAGAAAAACTCTTTTGACACATTTTAAGCTTATCCCGAGCACTAAAAGAAGTTTTAATATAAGTCTGAAATCTTGAAGAATTTCCACTTCAAGCTAATGATTTTTGGCAAGTTCCGTTCCCGGCTAATGATTTTCAGCCGCCATCTTGCCTGCCACCAGGTCCTTTTGCTCGATTTTAGAATTGCAGTTTGAGACAGCACTACAAAATGGCAAACACACTATATAGTGAGTAGTGAAGGAATTTGGATATAGCTAATGAGTCAGAAGAAAGGGGGCAAATGGGAGGGGCAAAGCTTAGGCTGAAGGGGCGGCTCCGCCCGTAGCTCCGCCCCTTCTTAGCCTTTTTCTGCCTTGCAGAAATAAATGGATCAGGTTAACTACAAGATTAGTTTTGTTTTATTCCCTTAACAAAAGTAAGTTTGACTTTAAAAAAAAAAAAAAAATTAGGACAATATTATCATTTTTTGTAAAGTAATTAATTTCAAAGCTAACAGGAAACATTTACACAAACAACAAGCTTGTTATCTTCTACATTTTGAATTTTTTTAACCTTTTGTGTGAGGAATTATTTCACATTTGATTATTTAAACAAACTAGCATCAACTAATGAGATATATATCTTTTAACATATAATCCACAGATTAATGGGATTATTGATTAAAACACTACAACTGTATTTATTCTTTTTGTAATCTTTCTCCATGAACTCACGTAATCACAGTAACAGAATTTTTGATTAAACTTTTTCTGCACCTTAAAGCGTGCCTGCATTATTATTAATGTATTTTTTAAGGTGGTGTCAGAAACAGCAGGCAGACAGCACACCTGCTTAGATGGAAGAGGGGAGGAAGAAGAAGAGGAAGGGGCGTCAATGCAGTTTCTGTCTTTCCCCGATCCCCCACAAAAAAGAAAAAAAGAGAGAAAAAAAAGAAAAAAAACAATGCAAAACTACAGTGGGCAACCATAGCTTTCTACATTCTATAGCCAGGGCTCCACAGCAAGCAGAAAAAATATTCTAACTACTCATTAATGGTGCAAAACCTCTGGATGTGTTTCTCCCACAGGTTTCAGTTAGTGCACTTCACATGCTTGTCTGGGTGTCTGCATTGTCCCGCACATTCTCTTAGCAGTTCAGAATGCAAGTCATGGTGGACAACAAGTTGTTGGTTCAAATGAAAAAGAACAAAAAAAGAAAAGAAAAAGAACACGAAGCGGCATTCACTCCATTCCTGGATGCTGTGGCTAGCAAGTGTGGTTGAGAGGTTTCATTTGAATGGAAGTCAAACCTTGCAGGCCACCCTATGAGGGCATTTCTTGCCTAAGCCGAGAGGTGGGTCGATAACTCGTAATAAACTGTACATGTCCTTATAAAGTATGCGGCCGCTGCAAGAAGAATACAGGGAAGTTAAATGGGGGAAAAATGACAAACAAACAGCAAAAGAAGAAAACACACACACACATAAATGCAGAGAGAAGGAGATTGGAAGGAAGAGCACAAGATTGGCAAGAAGAACATGGTATCTGAAAACACTTTACAAATTTGCAAAAAAATCACTTGACATTTACACTTCAATGCACACAAAAATAAACATCAATTCACAAAATGACATTCAGATAGATGTGGCCCTTAGCACTGCTAGCATTTATTCATTTTTTTAAATTCTGCTTTCTTTTTACTGGTTCCTTTTCTTTCCACATTTGCAAAACAACCTCTAAATGGCAGTGTGCACGGTATAATTTAAGAACTACCCCAAAGACTAGAAAAGCATGGGCTTGTTAATGACTTAATAGCTGCTTGTTGGGTGTTAACCATGTGTTAGCTACTCATGTGTTTGCTCAAAGAAAGTCAGTTTGCTTCCTTTTCTTTTGTTTCTGCAGATTTCCTGCAGCATGCAGATGTACCAGGGGTGTAACGACTTAACTGATAAATGGGTTTCTATTCCTGCGATCCAAATTGTTAAAAAAATGTTTCAAAATGAAATAAATATTGAAATACTGTTTGGATTGAGGCAGAGGTGCCGTCACAGCAAACACACGTGATGGCAGAAACAAATAATCAAGCTATCATTACTATGGGGACTATCTCCAGAGGACCAACACTTCACTTCCCATCAGCCCCTACTGTCCCTCCCAGGAGCCCCACAGCTGGTTTTCATCACTAATCACCCCAGGAGTATTTAGTTAAAGCACTGAGCTCTGCTAGTCTTGTTTGTGCCACTCCCTAATTAATAAAAAACTATATAGAGCAGGACTATCTACTAGTACCCTGGATTTTAAAAGCAACCTAAAACCCTGACCCTCGCCTGGACCCTGACCACTCTGGTTGTTCCCTGATGCCCTCATGCTCGTGCTTGACCCTGATTTAGCTTTGTGGATTTTTATCTTCACATCTGTTGTCTTGTCTGTGCCAAAGAAACCTGCTGCACTTAGATCCAGCCGTCTGCCTGTTTGTGACAATTACAGTCCGATGTGTGGAAACACATTGGATTTAAAAAAAGACGTGACCATACAATGTGGTATAATCTTCATTTTGTAATACTCTGATGGGTTGAACTTTATGAAACTAAAATCTGAATGGATTTACCATTATCTCTTATGTTTGTACACATGTTTAAAAAATGCAAGGAGTCTGGAAATCTTGAATTTTTGGCTAAAGATGTCCCGGACGGATTTTAGGTCGGTGAATCGGGTAGTTCAAAATGAACAAATATTAACTATAAATCATATTTTCAAATATGACATGAATTGAATGGTCCTGGAATGAATCGTTAAACCCCTAATACGTACTGCACGTGCAGTTTAAAGGACAGCTAAAGGGCAACACACGGGCACTGGGAAACAGATACCATGAAACTTAGCATGTCTGCCTCAGACATTTACACCGCAGGGAAGTTTTCAGTGGAGAGTGGATGTTGCCACACTGTGACAGTATATCGATTCCAGAAGAGGGAGAGGGTTCAGGAATGGAGAACGGGTATCTCATGACAGTTTACAGTGGGGGTGAGTAGGGAGGGGTTGTACGGCGTGACAGAGATAACCAGATGCCTGATGAGGTTATGCTCCAGACCGTTACAGCCCCCTTGCAGCTGTTTCACCAGTGCATCATTCTTCTTTTTTGAGTTAAGGCCTGTTCACTTCTGCTTTTCCACTTATAAGTATAGTATTTGAAATTACCAACACAACGATGAATGTTGTCTTTGCATGGGCCTTTCTCTGCTTGAGAAAACTTGTTAAGACATACATTTAATAGACCAGAATGTTAGTTCAGAAATGGTGTGTTGGATATTAACTGGATATTATGTTTATGACGGTGCTCCAGATTGTTGTGTGTGCAGTTCTCTGTGTGTTGGGACTCACCAGGCAGCAGGATCATACTCGGCCCATATCCTGACATACTCATCCAGGTGGTGAGGTCCAAGGATGGATGAATCTCTTGTCAGGTACTCAAAGTTGTCCATGATGACAGCTACAAACAAATTCAGCATCTACGCAGGTACACATGAATACAAAAACAGAGAAGTTAAACCCTTTGTCGCCATTTTGGAGATCTAAAAAAAGACAAAGATTTGAAAGTGAAATTATGAGGATGTTGGGTTGGAGGATTCTCTATCGAGGCTCGACACTTGTTCATAAACTAGATCCTCCTGACTCATGTGGGAAGAGCTACCGCCAAAAGTTTTGATCCTCATCGCTAGACGGAAGCATTGACTGTATATCTCATTTTAAATGTGCGGAAGACACGGATAATGTTGGGAGATCAGGTTTATTTATTTTGAGGAGCTCTGTTGTGTCTCCATGTCTGGGTTCAAGAGATTATTCAGAGACTCTCTCAGTACGGTGAGCTTCTCCATCTATTGCAGGAGCTGTGTCTGAATAACGGATGCTTTCAGCGGTACTTCCGTCTCTCTGTGACCCAGTTTGACAACAAAAATAAGAAAATGTTAGAGAATCTTTTCATTATCATTTTGATAAAAACAACATTTTCCTATAGTTCAGGAGGAGAACAATTAGATCAGGGGTCTCAAACTCAATTTACCTTTGGGCCACTGAAGGCAGAGTCTGGTCCGTATGGGGTTCCATTTATGCCAAAAATATGATTTTGTGTCCACTGTCTACATTTTTGGTCCATTGTCTATGTCTATTGAACAAGTTTATCCAACATTTTTTCATGTCGATGCACTACTAAGCAATATCTTCTGCGTCTAACAACGCTAGCAATTGTTGCTAAGGACTTTTCTGACGACCAGATCCAACAACAATAGTGAATCAAAACTTTTAAGCATAAAGGAAGCTGAAAAATCACAAAGGAAATACAAAGTTATCATGAAAGAAGTGTGGAAATGTAGAAGATATTGCTTAGTAGAGATTGAACTTTCATATTGGGGGGGCAAATATCAACTTGGGGGCTTCAAATGCCCCCCTGGCAGCGAGTTTGAGACCCCTGAATTAGATTCTCCTCTGTGCTGGTTTTGTACTCCATTCATTGATCACATCATTAATATGTTATGAGTCAAATCTGAGTCTCTGATTAGTTTATGTGAAACTTGTTTAAAAAAAGTTCAGATTTCTTAACTCTCGATGCACCGGGACGCTCAAATCGCACTGCCATGCCTAAAACTTCCTACGCGAGGTTCCCGTTGCTCAAATCCCTCTGCAGGACCTATGATTGCATCACTGAATTGACTTAACACTGAAACTGGATGAACACTGCTTAAGAGACCTGTCCTCACCAAGAACGAGCAGAAGAAGATGAAGGACACAAAGTAGAGGTAGGCCACTTGGCTGCCACACTCTGGCCCTGTGTTCGTTGACATGGGGTCACACTCCTTACCCCCCAGACACGCTAGCATGATCTCATGCCACGCTTCTCCCGTAGCACTCCTGCAAATGGACAAAATGAGAACAGAGTTTAGCAAAAAAGTATGCATGTAAAGATTCCCACCCATATATTATGAAAACAATAAGGCACCTAAAGAGGAGCATCAGGGCTTGTATGAAGGTCCTGAAGTTGTTGTGCTGGTTGATGGCACTGTCTCCATCTTCTTCAATTTTAATATTTCCAAAAAGCTGCCAAAATAGTCGTAAAGTTTGCACATTAAGTCATACATGCAATCAATAGAAGTGCAGCTGTAACTTATGCATCAGACTTCAGCTTCAAAATGAACTGCCCGGACTTGGCAGGAGACCAGGGTTGATGACAGGAACTTAAAACATTTAATAAAATAACCAAAACATGACAAATACCCAAGGAGAAACAAAACTGGCGACAGAACAGGACAGAATGATCTGACCACCTTGGACCCAGCAGGAGAATTTTTGCGGCAGAGTTTTCTTCCTCTGCAGTCCACGCCATGCTAGATGGACTTCCCTGCAGCAATATCATGTCTTGCCAGGCCCACCAAATCCGTTCCTGAGGGGGAGTGTCGGGGGGCCATCCTTCAAGATTCATGTTCCTGTGTAGGGTCGCCAGGGCTGTTCCTCTTTATGTGCCGGTTCCCAAAGGAGCGTCACCGGGACTACTTCTTCATGTTCTCTGTCCCTGTGGATGGTCGCCGCTCATCCCCCTTGACTGTATTTCCTGTTTTGGAGGAGGGTTGCCGGGACTGCTCCTCTCTTGCCTGTTCCTGTGAAGGGATTCTAATACCCCTCACATCCGTCTGGCTGCAGGGGCTCTGTTTTCTGGACTTGTTTATGTTTTGCACGCAAGGGTCCCCACCTCTTGGGTGTTTTGGGCATCTGGGACCTCCCCTTTTAGGGTGGGGTACTGTCAGGATTTTAAGCTTGCGTTGTAATGCTTTTTCATATTCTGATTACCTTGTCATTCTCACTATGTTCAGGTTAATCATCCACAGTTGTCATCATTTAGTTGATCGACCTGAGTGTATTTACGTGTCTGGTTTTCAGTTCATCATTGTAAGGTCATCTGTTCGGTTCTGCCACTGTTTTGTTTCTCCGTGCTTTTGTCATGTTTCAATTTGTTAATTAAATGTTTTACTTTTCTGCCACCAAGACTGGTATCCTGCATTTGGGTCTTTCACCACCACTTCCTAACATTAGCTTAATTTCTTCCTGAAAGCGTAAGGGGGTTTTATTGTTTCATAGCTGGAAATAAATTCAGATGTCAAGGGGTTAAAATCGAAATCCATACCCCCATTACTAACATAATCATTTTAAATTACCCCATCCTTAAAGTGTTTAGACTGAAGCTCTCACCTGCATTCCAATGATGGCGTAGATAAAAAATAGCATGGCAATGAGGAGGCAGACATACGGCAGCGCCTGAGGACAGACACAGTCAGGGTTTGAACTCAAACTTGTGCAGACTTGGAAGTTTTAAAAGGCTGTATTGAGGTGACCGTGAGTATCATTTGTGTGAGTTATGATGCAAAATTATGAAGTAAACCTTGAAGGACTGAACGAAGGTCCAGAGCAGGATGCGAATAGTTTCTCCCTGCCTCAACAGCTTGATGAGGCGCGCTGCCCTGAACAGCCTTAAGAAACTTAGGTTGATGAAGTTATCCTGAAGCGCAGCAACATCAGGACCAGAGGACAGATCGGAGATGTGGACGATTTAAAAAAACAAAACAGAAAACAAAGGAAAGGACATGGAGGTTTGAGAAACAATAAATAGAATAAGTTAGTTTTGCTGCAGAATCATTTTTTTTATAAAGATAACATGAATTTGGGGGAAAACAGTCAAACCCAACAAAAGATTCAAACTTAACATAAATGAAATCAAAAGGAGCCAAACAAGTCAAAGCAAACAGATATCAAATCAGCAAGGCTCCAACAAGCTTTTCATACCCAATAAATCAGACAAAACCAAACAATGCAACACAGGGAAAAAGAAACCATCCAAATGTAACGAGTTCCATCCAATTGGGACACATCATTAGTAATCGTGGTAGGATCGGTGAGTAGTTCCAGTGCAGGGATGTCAGGACATTTTCTTGGGAAGACAACCAAATGCACTAATTCTCTCAAGCAAATATGCAATTTTCATTTTCTTTTTAACAAATGTAGCAAATCCACAGCATGCATTTTCAAACAGCAAACATAAGAGCAGACCATGCATCAACTGAGAACTGACAAGAGAAGTCATGTCATACACAGTAGTGACGTGACTGATAAATAAAAAAGTATTTTATGTGAAGGTTTCTTGGGTATCTTCTTGATCAGTTTCACCACTTGATAATGTGGCTCTGAAACCTTATTAAAAATGCTTACTTTTAACTAGGGATGTCCCGATCCAATCACGTGATCGAAAATCGTGTCAAATCACGTGGTTGATGACTCAATCGAAATGGGATGTTGTCCCCCCGATCAGTATCGGATATTTCATTTATTCTTAGTATGATCAGCGCTTCATATTTCAAGCTTATTTCTGCGGATAAATACTCCACTAGAAGTCTGCATCCCACGAACAGATGTTGCCGTAAAATGCAGCAGAATATGACAGCAGTTTAAACAGGAGGCTAACACAAACAATTCAGTCAAGCGAGCAATATGATCATAGATTCAGACTTCCAAGATCAATAACTCTTATGGAAACGCTTTAAACTGACACCAAGTTCCTCTATTGGTTTGTTTTAAAGTAAACAATAACCTATAAAGACATTTCAACAGAAAAAGACTGAGTTTCTGTTTCTTTTTAATGTCAAGCTCTTTGTGCTACCAACAGACAGGCGGCTAAACAGCAGCTGCTAACTGCTACATGCTAGCTCCGTGATTTAACTCTTTAAGACTTGAGCTGTTCTTAAATATGCCTGTTTTATTTATCTGACAGAGAAATCAAAGTTAAGAAAATTAACTATTGTGGTAATAAAACCGAAAATGTGATGTCTTAAGAGCTTAAGAAAGAATCACATAATCTTAAAAATAAATAAATGAATAAATAAAACAGAAAAAACTAATAAATGGTTGTAATGATATCAGCTAGTCATAAACACTCATCATCAAATTCATGCTAAAACAAAGTCATCATTTATTTTTAAGAATTTTAAGTGAGGACAGGAATCACATTTGGTTAAAAATGTTCAATAGCTCTAAAGATATTAAAGCTAAAGTCACTAAACTTTCTCACGCGACTAATAATCACTTATATAACAAGAAAATAGTTATTTTTTCTATTTTATATTTGCTCTATTTTTACTTGTTTATTGAAGTTACTTCATAGAATTGTTCTATTTAAGTTTTTAATGACAAAAGAAGGTTAATGAAATATTAATAAGAAACAACTCAAACCTGTTTATTCAATATATTCATGTTTTAAATGTGTTACAAAAGTATTGGATCGGGACTCGGTATCGGACAAATACATAAAATCAAATGACATTGAATCTGATCAGGCCTGATAAAAACCTGATCGGGACATCCCTACTTTTAACTGCTGTTTTCTTTCTGGAGATATTATGTCTGACTTGAACATGTATTCTTCAAGTTTTTGGTCCAAGTTGAAGAGCAAAACAAAGGCAAAAGGCTAAAGTTTAAGACAGAAATATAAAAAAGGGACCTTTGGCATATGCAGATGCAGATTAGTGGACAGTATACACTCACTGGCTACTTTATTAGGCTCACCTGTCCAACTGCTTATTAATCCAAATTTCTAATCAGCCAATCACATGGCAGTAACTCAATACATTCAGGAATGTAGACATGGTTAAGACGATCAAACCAAGAATCAGAATGGGTAAGAAAGGGGATTTAAAAGACTTTAAATGTGGCTGCTGGTGCCATACGGGCTGGTTAGAATATTTCAGAAACTGCTGATCAACTGGGATTTGTATGCTCAGCCATCCTTAGGATTTACAGAGAATGGTCAGACAAAGAGAAAAGAGCAGCAGTCCTGTGGATGGAAATGTCTTGGTGATGCCAGAGGTCAGAAGAGAATGGCCACACTGGTTCCAGAAAGGCAACAGTAACTCAAATAACCACTGGTTACAACCGAGGTCTGCAGAAGAACATCTCTGAATGCACAACACATCTAATGTTGAGGCAGATCGGTTACAGTAGCAGAAGACCACGAGTGTCAGGTAAGAACAGGAAACGGAGCAACCGTTCACACCAAAATTAGACAGTAAAAGATTGGAAAAATGTTGCCTGATCTGATCAGTCTCCATTTCTGCTGCAATATTTGGATGATAGGGTCAGAATTTGGTGTCAAGAACATAAAACCATGCATCTAACCTGCCTTGTATCAATGGTTCAGGCTGGTGATGGTGGTGTAATGGTTTGGGGGATATTTTCCTGGCACGCTAAGTACCAGTTGAGCATGTTTACCAACCGCAGCCTACCGGAGTGTCGTAGCTGACCATGTCCATCTCTTTATGACCACGCTGTACCCATCTTCTGATGGCTACGTCATAAAGCCAGAATAGTCTAAAACTGATTTCTTGGACATGACAATTCATTGTACTTAAATGGCCTCCACAGTCTCGAGATCTCAACCCAATAGAACACCTTTGAGATGTGGGGGAACGAGAGATTGGCATCACGGATGCCTGTGTGACGATATCATGTCAATATAGACCTAACTCTCCGAGAAAAGTTTCCAATACCTTGTGGAATCTATGCCACCAAGGATTAAGGCAGTTCTGAGAGCAAAAGTCTGACTCGGTTCTAGCAAAGTGTACCTAATAAAGTGGCCAGCGAATGTATACCATATTGTTCTGTGCTGGTGCAAATTGGCGAGTTGTCCCTGTAATAGCTTCCTGTCAAAGACATGCAAGGGTCATCATGCATGGCGTGCTTTCTCTGCCAGGGGCAAAGCTTTGGACTCACTCAGTTATTAGTGGAAAAAAAAAAAAAAACTTGACTAGATTCTGTCAAATGAGTGGGTGAGTGTCTGTACGTTGTATGCTTGTACAACAAAATGAGTAATCTCAATGGATAGATGTAGCAATCTATTCCAAGTTATAGAGTCCAATCCTTTACAAACTGAGCATTAGTCCTAGGTAAAGGATATGCAGTGCGTGCTGTTTAGAACTGGATTCAGGCAACGTGCACTTTCTTCACAGCCACACCATTGATTGAGATTCACATTCATGAAACGCATGCAATAAAAGAAGATCTTAAAAAAAATTACAAACCATCTACATGTGGATGTTGCAGACACATGGATATAGCAGCATTTTTTGGGGGGGGTGGGTGTTTTTTTTTTGTTTTTTTTTTTGGTTGATTTGAAGAACAACCAGACAGCCAGTTGCCATGGGTGGACACAGAGGATTCATAGTGCATTTTGATTGGGCGGAATCACAGCAAGTAGTTTGGGAGAGAAGGGGATTGGGCGGGGCAAAGCAGATTACAGTACGTTGTCGAAAAGATTGTGGACGATTTAAAGAAAGCATGTAAAAAGATAAAAAAGATAAAAAAAGACAGAAATCAACCATCATTACAGAGAAATAAAACGTCAGTACAGCTGCCGGTGTTTACATGACATACACAGATTTGTAAAGGAGTCAAGAAGACAATAAAAGAACTTAATATAAAAAACAGAAAGCTTTACATATTTTAATTATAACACCACAGATTACTATACAATGATGCTTTCCAATCCAGATACTTTAATCTGTAATCCAGTAAATGTTAGACAAATGTGACACTTATATCAGATTTATGCTCAAAATCCAATCGTCCTTTTTTACCTGATCCAACTAAAGAAGCAATTAAAGTTTGTTTGAACAATTATCATTAAATAGAATACAAATTCTGAGTCAACCTGAAAAATAGTTTCATGCGGGAAATGCAGGCTCTGTTCTGGTTCCCAGAGCATCAGCATGTTCTCTGCATGCTGACATTGACTCTGAGTTGGCGAGCTGGATCCTCATCCCACCATCTGAGACGCTTACGTAAGACTTTTAAGATATGGGAAAGCATGGCTGAGCAATCCTGGAATCGCCTTATCCTATGTCCTCCCATACTGTTCTCAGTTAATCGTAAAACAGCTAAAATTATGTTCGACCTATTTATACCCTTCAATCATGTGAGTGCCATAGAGTGTAGGACTTACCCCGAGCTCGGTAACCAGGATGTCAGTAATGCTGCCCAGAACTGTCACACAGTCAAAAATGTTCCAGGCATCTTTAAAATAATTCTGTGATGAGAAGAAGAAAGACAATGGAAGAAAAAGAAGAGCAGAGGAGGACAAGAGATTACTAATTGGGGGAGGACAAGGCAGGAGATGGCATACTAAAGAGTGCCAGTAAAATGCTCGCCAGTGATGACGTGGCCGCCATATATACGAGAAGAAAGGTACAGAGGAGTTGACAGAGAAACATGTCAGTGAAAAGGAGATACAGGGGGGAAATATTAAAAATAAAAAAGTTAGATCAAAGCAGGAAGGCATGTTGTATGGCCCACAGGCAGTACCATCCCCCGCACTGGTCCTTACCATCCCCCCATTAGCCCGTTTTACCTGCCCCCACTGACTAAGTGGCTGCTTTTCCCTCATGGCTAATTCATAAGCTAACTCCACTTTTTTTTTCAAAATGACAGTTTTTCTGTTGATTTTTTCTCCATAGCAACCATTTTATTTTTTGGTTGCATGTGGGTGATGAACAGGTCTATATAATTTTTAAAAGAATCGCCAATAGTTCACTTTTTAATCTCCTTGGCAACGGAGGGTTTTTGTTAACCACACCCACATTCCTATTATGGTCACATCATATATGTTACATCGTTCTGTTCAGCTTAAGATGACAATTCATATATTACATTTTAACAAGTAACTTCCCAATGATGGTCTGGGACAGGGGTGTCAAACTCAATCGCACAAGGGGGCAAAATCCAAAACACACCAACAAAGTTTTTAAATTTCAAAAACGGAACTTTTGGACATAAATATGAATAAAGACAGGCAGGAATGTTATTCCACAATAAATCCACTTAAACCTTAAATAACTTTCAATATTTTACTCCAAATAAAAATATATTTTGTCAAAATTATACAAGTTAAATGTTAAAAGAAAAAAATGAAAATTATATAAATGATGTGTGTTTAGAAAAAAAAAGCCAATGATCAATATAACTGCCTTCATAATCGAAGTTTTGCTTTCATACCAGGGCAAGATAAATAAAAACAAAATAAAATGATCTGGCGGGTCGGATATACCGGTAACTACCTGGCAGGCCTTGACTTTGACACGTGCTCCAAGAGTTAGGAAGTGATAGATTGAAATTTTGGAAAATTCAAAACGGCAATAGCCTCTTCATGAGGTTAAAGATCAACAAAACTTCAGTTGTAGACTCGGCCGTGTGTGTGTGAAATTCTGTATTACTCGCTCGAACATGAATTTTCTTTTCCCATATTTTGCAAAAACATGAAAATCTCACAATTTGCTACAACATGGCTGCCAAGGCCATGGGTCCCATGACAATCCTATAATAGTTTTATTATTCCAGTTGGATAGCCCAGATTAAGTTCCTTTTATTTAGTAAGTGTTTTTTTTAATTTTCTTTTTGAGCCCCATAAGAAATATAGACTTTTTGGTCCAATTCATTTTTTGGCGGTTTCTCCCCTTCAAAAAATGATGTCATCCTTTTAGGGGGGAGGGGCCTAAATTAATTTTCATCAGGTAATAGGTGTGTGCAAATTTTGAGTACGGAAGAATTGCGACTACAATCTAGTCCTTGCAGTCTAAGACTACTGTGGGCCACATTTAAAAGGCAAAGGAAATAAGAAAAAAATAAAAGAAGACTTGTCAAAGTCGGAAAGGGATAGGAAGAGATTAGATGAGACAAATGAAGCAGTGACGGCCCGTTGGACTGATGCCAGCAGACAGCTTGGGACACATTGTGCTGCATCAGGCCACATCCATGAAACATCTTGTATTAAAAAGCAGACCACCTCAAGGTCTGTTTTACAGAAAAATATACAGGAAATCACAATAATCTCATGATACACTTTCAACATTTATGATTTGAGTGTAAAAATAGAACAACTCAAAAGGAGAGACCTTGGGCTAGAGAGGACAAAAACTGATAAGCACCAACTCCTTTAGCCTTCCTACACTCAGCCTGCAGTCAAACTGTGCATTAGTGAAGGAATAACGGGAAATCAAGGGGGGTGGCTTTTAAATTAAGCCCCTTTGAAACATGCACACACTCTAAACTAAGGTGTTATTTATTTTTATGATGTTCATGTACGTTTTTTAATAGACCCCTAAGACTCACAATCCTCTCCTGCGTAATCCCCACCCTCCATGTCATCTTTGCTGCTATTTTTGCAACTATATGCCATTCACTCTCACCCCACTAATTACTTACTGTTACCCTTCTGCGCTGATCTCCCAACATGCATTTGTAAAATGTCTTTTCTACTCAATGTTTGTTAACGTTTTTCCACTTTTGCTCATCTGAACATCTATGGACTTGATTATTTGCCTCCAATTTTCCCTAAAAATCACAAAACAACAAATAATTGATGTTGTACATTTCAAAAATAGCTACTGTGTGTGAGGATTTGTGTCAAACTTGCAGTGTAAGGAGCTTGTGGCTTGCCGTAGGAGTTTATGTCATATTTACAAGCTTTTTCCAACAGCTTTTTTTCATCCTTTTCTGTTTCACAATAGGTAAAGAAATGCTCAAAAACGCAATTTTAAGGTTAATTTTCTTTAAATATGTCCTCCACAAGAACATCTTAAAAAAGTTACATTTTTCATTGAAGTAGGTTTTTGACACACCCCAAGTATATTTGAAGTTTTGGTTGTTTGGTGGTTTATTTAAGTCAATTTAAGATTTTGATTCTACTGCTAAGCTTGTCTCCAGCTGTTGTGTCCATTAACCAGTATCTAACATAAAGTCTCGATCTCTATAGGGCAGTAAGTAACAGCAGTTAAATACATTTTCTGTTTATTAACACATTTTTAAAATCTACTTATATGATCTAGATTTTACTGTCTTTGCTAAAATTACTATTCAATCATATCAAGCGGTAAAGGTGAAAACAATGTTTTTCTGTAGTGTGCAGCAAAGAAGAGAGTTTTCATAGAACGTTAACCCACACAAATACACTCACCAGCGCTCCAAAGGCAATGATCTTGAGTACACACTCCATGGAGAAGAGGGAGGTAAACACTATGTTCAGATTGGCTAACACAGCTTCGTAGGCTTCAGAAGCTCCGTCATACTACGGACAAAAATACACACGTTTACAGCCGCATACATGGGACGACCACAAACACGAGAAAAGAGTTCATTCATTGAAAAGAAACAGACAGAAGGTTGCGTGTAAGTTTGTGAAGTTTCACCTTCATCATTAGCACGATCGTATTGAGTGCAATCAGCGCCATGATGGTATATTCAAATGGCGGCGACACCACAAACTCCCACATCTTATATTGAAAGCTGAGCTTGTTTTTGGGCATGTGGCGTGTCAGAGGCCGAGCGTTGATGGCAAAGTCTATACAGGCTCTCTGTTAAGAACAAGAGACAAACAGCGGTCAGATGTCACTTCTTGTTATGCTTTGACATTTTTTTTTAATTCCTTCTCACCTCATTCTTTTCTAAACTATAATCCTCCATCATCTTGTCTCCTTGTTCCTGGAAGGTGATAATTATAAGAGCTACAAAGATGTTGACGAAGAAGAAGGGGAAGACCACGAAGTACACCACGTAAAAGATGGACATTTCCATCCGATATCCCGGGCTTGGGCCCCGATTCTCGTAGGTCGCATCAACTGAATGTTTCAGCACACTGTAGTGGGGAAGAAGATTATCGTTTTTATTCAGAAAAGGATGTGGAGGCTGTGGAAGGCTCACAAATACTTACTCCGGCCACCCCTCTCCAGTGGAAACAGTGAAGAGGGTGAGAAGGGCCCAAGCCACATTGTCATAGTGGAAATCGTACTTCTTCCACTCCCGCTTCTGCGCCTTCACTTCATTTTCACGCTCATACACTAGATATTCGCCTCTGAAACACAATTAGTAAAGATGGAGACAAGCGTTTGAGCTCTCTTGTACATAACATTTAAAATTGACTCTAAAAATACGACATTAACCTCTAATTTAAAAACTCTGAACCAAAGAAGTCAGCGAGAAATTGAGAAAGAAACAAACAAAGCATGCAATGAGGTTGCAATCAATACACATTTAGCTTCGTAAAGTCAAATACCAGGGAAGGAGATTTCTAACCTGCAATCACTCTCAAACTCTTTAGATTCGTCAGTGCAATAGAAGAAACGTCCTTTGAAAAGTTGCACCGCCACAACGGCAAAGATGAACATGAAGAGCAGGTATACAATCAGGATGTTCAGCACATTCTTCAGAGAGTTGACCACACAATCAAACACAGCCTGAGTGGAGAAAAGATAAGAGTAGGAGGACAGGGGTTCAGGAAGTAGGAAGAGAGGTGGGCAATGGTTGAACTTTTACTAGACTCCATTTTGTGCATCAATAAATGTTGTAGTTCAACTCTAACGGTGCGTTCACTCTACGCTCGGCAATACACATTCAAGTGGCCGCTTTTAATGAAAAGTCTGCGTAAACGCACGTTTTGGGCTTCTATGTTCAAAACGTTCACATTCACTCATAACTACACAGGTTTTTACAAATGTTTTTGTACAAAATATATGAGGGGCCGTACAAGACATTATTTATTCTGAACCATTCACATTCATATATACTCTCTTTCGCATACGAAATATGTATGCGTAAGAGAATATATATGTATGCGAAAGAGAGTATATATGTATGCGAAAGAGAATATATATGTATGCGAAAGAGAGTATATATGTATGCGAAAGAGAGTATATATGTATGCGTAAGAGAGTATATATGTATGCGAAAGAGAATATATATGTATGCGAAAGAGAGTATATATGTATGCGAAAGAGTATATATATGTATGCGTAAGAGAGTATATATGTATGCGAAAGAGAATATATATGTATGCGTAAGATAGTATATATGTATGCGAAAGAGAATATATGTATGCGAAAGAGAGTATATATGAATGTGAATGGTTCAGAATAAATAATGTCTTGTACGGCCCCTCATAAAGTACATGGCCATTGAACATTTGTTGCAGATTAAACTAGGTCAAATTTTCACTAATCATGAAATCAGATTTAGTCCCCTTTAATCCACGCCAGTGTCAACAATTTGGAATTGATCACAAAGGAGATATTAACTGCAGTTTGAGCCACATCAAGTATTTCATATATTGGAATAAAGCTGTAAAAGAAAAAACCTGGAGCAAAATTGTCAAGATTTGGACTGCTTCAACATTTCGCACCAACTGTAGGTGGTGGACATGCAACAAATGTCAACATGCTTTATCAACTGTACCAGGGCGACCTATTCCCCTGCGACCTACACTAACATATTAATATTGATATGCTAAAAATGTAGACTTTCTATTATTGTTTTCTACTATGTGTGCCACACTGCATGCACCTTACTAATAACATGTTTTATTAAATCTTAATAACATTTAGTTGCTAGCAGGCTGCTAGAAGTTAGAGGCTGGGCAAACTATGGTCACTGGGATTCTGTCCTCTAATTTCATTCCCTTTATCATCTATTTATCATTTAGTTCTCCATGCCTCTGTTTGGTGCGGTGCTATTCATGTGTTGTCCCTAATTTCCAGGTGGCTCATTTATGCTCCTGTTCTTGGCAGTGGACCTCGCCTCTGGCCTGTCTCACGATTCCAGATAGCAGGTGGCTCATCTGTGCTCCTACAGCTATTGTCTATATTTTACGACTGACGTTATGTTCTTGTATAAATGCTGGAGTGAAGCCCCTTGAGACAACTATATTGTGATATTGGGCTATATAAACCAAAGTAAATTGACCTGAATTGAATAAGTCTGTGCTGATATAGTGGACATGTGCTACATGAACACTATGTGCGTACGTCCGCTAACCGCAGGCTCTTGGACGATTCAAAGGCCCGGTGTGTAGGTAGCTTAAGGCAAAATGTGACGTAAAAAACATACCTTGAGTTTGGGAAGACGTTTGATAGTCTTTAGAGGTCGTAACACTCTTAGCACCCTCAAAGACTTGATGGTGCTGATGTCTTTTCCTTTGCTGTTCCCCCTGCACGAGTCCACATGTAAACACACAATCACAGGAAAACTTAGCATCAGCGAGTTCAACCGCTCAGATACTTCAAACCTCTTGGTTTCCAAAATGGCAGTGAGCATCCATTTCTTGATGGCATTCAGATCCGAGTTAACTCCAACAGAGTAACTGCGTCTGCTTTTAACTGCATAGCAACACATGCAGCGTTGCTATCGTCATACATTTCAGCCTCACTTCTAAGCGTGAAGTTAGCATTGTAGCTACATGCTAGAATTAGCTAGGATTTAGCATCTACACCACATGCTGATATCATTCTGCTGGAATGCTATCTGTTAACTACAAAAGGTAAACACACTGCAATGTGTTTCAATGCTTTCCAGAGCCGTGGCTTGCACATGCTCAGCTAGTGGTGACAGTTATCCATGCGGCATTGAAACCTTGCCTTTTGCTTTGTCATATTTTTCTTGCTTTTTGAGCAGCTGTCTAAGTGATGGGGTCATTTTTATCCGCCATCGTTTTGGAGAGAGTTTAGTTGTGTTCTTGTTGATACAAAGAACACCATTACTAACAAAGGTTGTCCTTGTTGCACCCACTGTAAAACATTTAATGTTTGGGCAAAGCAACATTTGATGAAACATTAAAAGTTAGGAGTGCTGTTGTTTCCAAAGGAAGCAAAAACCTCAGTGGAAACCAAACTCTCTCTTTCTGTGGTTGTACAGGCATGGACACAATGGCTGTGGTTGTGGTGGGTAGCCTAGCATAAATTAGCAATGGACAGGACTCGTTGAGCTTGATTACATCTGACTTTTAGGGCTTTTTTTGAAATGCCCCAAAGGAAGCGCTGAGAGCTGCTATGCTGAAATTATGTGTGTAATTTGCAGCTATGCTATGGGAGAATATTACAGTTTTCACAAATGAACTAATTGCCTGTTAGAATAATATCTGCTCAAATGAAAGGTCGATATTTTCAATAAAACGTCAAAAAAAGGGAGGATTATTCAAATTTGTATGTTGATTTGTGAACGATCTAATAGAGGAAAACCAATACAGTTAGGTAGGACATTTATTAAATGAATACTTTTGAATAATTTCCATCACAATTGGTAAGGTTGCCTTCAAATTTACGTAAAATTATCTTCAACAGCGTTCAGTTGTCAGCTTTGCCTGTCTAGACCGGAAGTCACCATCCACATTGACGGCCCTGTCGCCATTTTGCCTGATGTCACCGTGAAAAGGGTCTATAATGGAAGTAGTGCAAAAAAAACATGTCCGTGCTACACCCTCCAACTTTGCCAGGTGTGTCCAAGCCTTTGTTCTACAACAAGAATCAGCAGAGTCTGCACAATTGTTCAAGTGACATGGAATCTTTTCTTGAGGTTGTCTTCCAAACTAAAAAACAATTCAGTCTGTTAAATATCTGTCTAATTTCTTTAGGTAAAACTACAACAGCTCTTACTGTCTGATCTGTGTAAAACATTTGTACATCAAGTGTAAAGGTTAGAGTGAGGACTTAAGGCTGAAGGTGATAGTCCACGTAACTGCTCAATTCTTACAGCAGTCAAACCAGATGACGGGCTCTTTGCATACGTTTCTGATAAACGTCTTTCTGCACTTTGTGATAAATTCTCATTTGGCACAGAAGGTTACTTTGCATCTATGTGCAATGACACACGTTAGTATGAAGCCTAGATATCGCTTGAGTCAGTCGTTCCATGGTGAACAATAAAATAAATCAAACGAAAGACAAGCACGAGTTTCAGCTGGGATGAAGGATGGATGAAAAGTCAACAGGTTTGCTTTCAGAAGAGATTCTAAGAGTGCAAAGGACTTTACCCGCCGCCGCTGGTGTGATCCAAAGAGTTGAGTAAGGAGTGAAAGACAGAAAGAGGGCACAACAGCGTAAAGACAAAAGACGGGAGAAAGGAATAGAATGGGACACAAAGAAAAGAGGTAAAGACTCCACAAGGGACAAAGAGGGTAACACAAATGAGAACAGGACTCCTACATTTTTCTTCGTTTAACACAAGCAGTAAAATTAAACATAGATACTCTTTAAAAGATATTATGAGGTTAAAATACACACTCAGCTAACTAAACACAAAATACACACAATGAAAAAAATCTAAAAGAATTAGTTAAATTTATAAAAAGTAACAATATGATTTTTTTTAAGTAGAATGTTTACACAAATATCAGCTACAATTTATACTTCGAACTAATCACTACTGTCTTCATGTGGTCTAGTTCTTACTAAGATTGGCCGATTTCGCTTGCAACTGTCTGCGATAACTGCAACAAAATTCAGAGTTACATTTAGACTTTTTAAGCCTGATGATGTGATTGTCTCCAGTTTTTTAGTGTTTTTTTTAATATTTAATATAGTACTAAATTGAGATTTTTAAGATTTTATTAAATTTTTATGTGAATGAAAGTGTTTTTTTAATAGGCAAAGCTTTTATGAAGATGCTTACATCTACAAATAAGCTTGTGGTTGATTAATGGTGCAGACGGGTCAAGGTAGATGGTAAATCTTTTTTTCTTGCCTTTAAAAAGGCTCAAAACACAAATTGACTTTACTTTTTATAATTAAGTCGTATTTACCATGATTAGCCATCTGCTCCATGTTTTCATCAAAAAAGCTGAAGTTATAGTTGCATTAAAAATTTACTATGCAGTGAAAATGTCATATATATATATATATATATATATATATATATTTGGACTTTAATAAAATAACATCTAACCCCTCTTGCATATAGAATACAGTAATAATAGCAGCCTTGTTTTTAAAATCCCAGGATGTGGAAATCTTCTCAATCGAGTTTGCTCCACCATTGAGTCTTCTAACCACTCAAAATAAGTTTAGGTTAAATTCCACCATATGCACGTGATTGAATTACGAATATAAAATTCAAATTTTGGATCATGTCATCAGCGTCTTTCACATTGCAAAGTGATTGCGGTGTGTAAAAGATGTCAACATGTTTTACTCTTTGTTAGAATACATTTTTTATTTCTAATTGATAGACAAATAGGACAAGCTTTTATTTTGACGTTGTCAAAAGACTGGATGTATCTTATTTTGAAGGCGAGTTATATCACTGTGAGAAACAGAAGCTTGACTGCGAAAGTTACGAAGAAAACGTGTTTTGCAAGGTGTAGAAAGCTAACAACACCAGTCGAAAGTGGTAATGAGGTAAACAAAATGTTGATTTGAACTGAATTATATTTCCTGCAAATAGTTAATCGTCATTTTGTTCCCTTCTGTCTATTCTGTGAAGCTCTTACATTGGTTTAAAATGGTTTCAAAGAATTCTTGAAGAATACCACTTCAGACCACCAGTAAAGACTTCATTCGACAGCCTGCTACAGAGTGATTCCAGCTTGCGACCAATATAACCAGAGTGATTACAAATCCCTATGAAGTATAAACCGGCTCTAAAAGTCAGGAAAATGAAAATACAAAGTGCTAAAGTAGTTTAGCAATAGGTTTTTAGGATAAAAGAGTTGTCTTTTAGTTTAAAAATGTAGTTTTTTTCTGGTCATTGTGCCTCATAATCCTGTCTAGACAGGAGTCTGAGAGCAGAACCTCTGTGGCAGAAGTGAGAAAGCCGCCACACGGCCCAGACCTGACTAATTGGATTAAAGTTGTGATAAACATCTCCAATGAGACTAACGGTCATTTCTGGAGTGCTTTGTGATTTCCACCAATTCAATCAAGGAGCTATCTGAAGGAGTCTTTTCAAACTGATCTTGATCTTCCTATCGGCCATTAGCATTGGTGACTCAAGCAGTAGATGAATATATGGTTATTATGGGAAATTGCTAGTTTTTCTTTTAATCTTGTAACAATTTATGTAAAAAAAAGTGCTATGTTATACACCTGAAAGCCGACTCAACATACATTTCAGGGAGAACACAGACTGACAAGGAGATTGAAAGATGCAACAAAGTTAAAGAGAGATGCACACAGATACACAATAAGTAAAGAACAATGTAACTGAACAACGAAGTGTTTGTGAAAAAGAGGATTCAGAGGCAACAGATGATAGTTGTAGATGCTGTCAGTGGAGCTTTTTGCACCTTTTCTTGGTCTTGAAAGTGACTCTCTTCCTTTGTATAAACACACTGTCAGTGTTTTCCTTTTCTTTCTTTCTAAAGGTGTTTTACTTCTAGATCTTAAATCGTTAAGAGTATTATTTTTGTCATTACCTCAGGTGGAATAATGGTTTGTCCTCATAAAATCAGTATAACAAAATTGCATTAGAATAAGAGATGTAATCCCACCACTGACGATGGTACAATTGTTTTTAGTGTATAAAATATTCATAAGTAAATAGTAAAGAGCTCTAAACAAAGTGAGCTGCATATCAGAACAAAAGCAAATGTTGAAAAAATATTAAAAAAAAATACACAATCTGTAAAATTTCAAATTTTGCTGGTAAAATCAATTAAAAAGACAAAGTAGAATTCGAGCCAGTCAACAATAAATGAGATCTGAGTGTTGCTATGCATGATGGAGAAGGTGCTTTTGCGGCTACCATATTTTCCACACTGTAGATTGTAGATTTGGATAACGCTAGAAAATGGCGAATGCATTATGTAGTGCACTATAGTGTATAGTGAGTAGGGAAGGAATTTGGAGATACCTTAGAACTTGTTTGTAACATGCTACATATTAGAAATGTTAGCCACGTTAGCAAATTTGCAATATCTGTAGGAGTTACAGATATTAGCGTATTACAATATCACCCTACCGAACATTGAGTGTTGTGTACCTCTCAAAACCCCTTCAATGTCAGTAAGTACGACCAAAATTAAGCTGCATATAAGATTCTGGATTCTAAAGCTGCATCCCCATCGAACGCATTTCAATGCTAAGAAATGCTAACATAGCTGATTGATGCCTGGGGGATGGCGCAGCTGGAGCGATTGTGCCTGTTACGCTGGCCCTCGGGTGGCTAGCTGTCTGGCAGACAGAGAGGGGAGGCAGCTTGCTCAGGCCTCCTAAACTTTATATTTTTTTTATTTTCATCGAGACAATAAAAAAAAAGATCCTCTACTTTGAATCTTTTATTAAACCTCTCAAGCTAATGCAGGGCCAAAAAAGTCAAACTAGGTCACAGAAACACGGAAGTGGCAGCGGAAAGCTGTTGTCACTCAGACCCAGCTCCGGTGGCAGAAGTAAAGATCACCACACCGGAGAATCTCTGAATGATCTCATGAACCCAAACATGGAGACTTGATTTCTGATGTTTTTGTAGAGATTTTGAAAACACATAAATTAGATTTCTAAACATCCTCCCTGTCTTCCATGCAATGTAATGAGATATACAGTACATAGACACTGCTCCATGTAGCGAAACCATTTGTGTGATAGCTCCTCCCACACACGTCTGGGACGTCAAACATATATTTGGGCAAACATTAATCAGTAAATTTGACATGCGACACAGAGAGCCGACTGACGAAAATTTGAAAGTGCAGAAAATGCAGAAAATATAGTATAGACTTTGTGCACACGTTGCCAGCATCACTTTGGGAGACTTTAGTGGTTATTAAAACAAGTAAAGAGAACTCCAGATTCACGGCATTGGAAAAGCTGCTTAAAGAAGTAGCTCCAAAGGTCAACATCAGTGGATAGGGTGCTGAGAGAAAAGCCATAGAGGGTGGGGTGGGGGGTACTTCTGCACAGATAAAAGTAAAAACATTATAAATTACTGTTTTCTTACAGATCTATGCAGCTAGTCTTTCCTTGTCCACCATCTTCTCATACAACTAAATGCATCATGCTGCGTATCAAATGAGTAAAAAGGCAAAAGTGAAAAAGGTGGAACTTTAGTAAAAAGACTTTGTTTATATATATTCTCTAACCATGCAATAGGAAATGCATTCCTTAAGACTAGAGGTAAACTTGATTTGCCTTTAAATCTAACTTAGCTTAGTAGTCATGCAGATAAAATAGTTTGAAGTACCTTGGTTTATCGGTGAAAAGAAAGTGGAGCTTTTTCAAAGTGAGCCCAGCATGACCTGGCCTGGCTTTGCATTGGGCCATTTAACTCTAGAACGCCCTGAGCACTAAAGGGTTACAGGTGCACAGGGTGGTCCTCACCTCTCACACAGGAAGGAAAGGGAAGATAGGATTATGATGTCGGGACACTACTTTCTATTAAAGGTGGCAGGGTCAGGGTGAAGGCGGGGGGTTGTAAAGCAGTGGACGTTGGGGCTTTGAGGGGTCTGGAGAGCAACTGAATACTGGGGTATGTTAGGAATACTGGGGTATGTTAGGAACTGGTCCAATGTAGAAAAGTCACCATTTCTGTACCAACTGTTGGTAAGAAAAGGCTTTGAAGAAGAATGGAAAAAAAATAATAGTTGAAAAGACAAAAAAGCACAAACAAGAACAAAACTAAATGAAAAAGTTAACCATGAAGAGGGAAGTACAAAAGATTATGGATGAATATGGAAGAACAGAAGAATCTGTTCTCCATGGAATTAGTGAGAATCGCCATTAAAGGCAGTTGGGGTAGAGGACAGAGAGAGGCAACAAGGGGGACTTACGTGAAGGCAAAGGCCACCAGAGCACCACTAACCACTATAAAGTCAAGGATGTTCCACAAGTCTCGAAAATAAGAGCCCTGGTGCAAGACCAACCCCAGATCCACCATCTAGAAAACAAACAAAAAAACAACTTTTAGGTCATTGATTAGCTGATAACTGTTTTGTCTGAAACAATTTCTGACATTTGGTGCATGATAAAAATGTAGCCTAGAAGAGTAGCAATAGTCATCATACCCTAACCTTTGGGGGGCATTGAAGTTTCTGGTAAATTACAGACATATTGGTTTGTTGTGTATTGAAGGTCATCTTTGGTGTCCAAATTGATCTAAAAGCATCCTAATAATAACTGGCATGTAGCATGGATTCCCTTAAATCAAGATATCAGCTTTGTATCTAAAAAGAAATACTGTCAAATACAGATGAAGTGGAATACTACTGAGTGGAGTATATTTTTTCCTGGATTTCTTGGTATAGGGTGTCTGTCTATGCCAGGGGTGTTCAAAGTGAGTTCTTGAGGGTTCAAAGGTATTTCTTGACACTTACCGAGACATTAAGCTTTAAACTCCACTTACCTTTATCAACATCTCAAATGTAAACACTCCAGTAAAGACATAGTCAAAATAGCGAAGAACCTGCAATCAAGCAAACATAGTGTAATAAGTTTTACAATTTTGTTATAGGCCAATCACAAAACAGAACAAGGCTAGTTAAATCTAGAATTGAAAGAAATGAAAGCAAAACAAGTATTCTTGTTGTTGTTTGAGTTTCTCCTTACGTTGTTTCGAGGGGAGTCAGGCCAGACAGGATCTTCGGCCGCTAATGCAATACTGCTCATGGCAATGACCAGCAGAATGCACATCTCAAAGTAGCGCAGCGTGCAGATGTAGTGGCACGCCCGTCGAAACCTAAGAGCACAAGGAACATTTGCTTTTCTCCCAGGTAAGTGTTGTGACATTACAACAGATCTATGCAACCAGTTCTCCTCAGTCAGTGTCCTTTTGTGATCACAGAGTGAGTGCAAAGAAGGTGTAAACATTTATATATTTGCTTTTGGGTTGTAAAAGTAATTGAATCCCCCATTACAATAGGTGACGAAATGGACTATTTCTTGGAATGCGACCCGTGCACTTCTAGGTGCTTTAGATACATATAGGAGACACCTGCCACTAAAACAAGAAGTATAACACCAAATAGTCTGTCTACTGATAATATTGAGTGGAGTATATTTAGATCGGTAGAGAACAATGTAGTTTCTTGCTTATATTGTGGTTTACGCTCAATCCTTGCGACAAAGCTTACACACTCCATGAGGCGTTGGGTATTGACCAAATAGCTTTGAAGAATGAAGCTTCAGCATGTTCAGTAATTGCCCCAGATTCTTCCTGAACTGTTTCCAGAGACATTTGAATCATAGAGATCGCATTTGACCAAACCAAGATGACTGTGAGGGTCAAATGTGTTTGGAAGTGGGAATGCATGATCTGCAAAAAGGTGTATGTTGTTTCCAACTTGGTGTGATACATGGAGATAATTTCAAAGCAATTGCTTTGACTTTCTCTTACGGATTGGTGGTTGACAAGATAAACATGGAGCTATAAGGGGGCATAGGTCTAGGTCCTCCTTCTGCTCCTTTATTGTCATCGTCACCCTTATCCTCCTTGGCTGGCAAAGGTTCTGTGTTGGCATTTTTATTAACTAGATCACACATAAAAAGGAAAAAAAATTGAAATACTTTTTGAATAATCCTGAAATGTTTGAGAAAATGAAACATTGTCTTTCCAGCTATACCTTGCAGTATGGCATTGATTGATGGAAAGATGGGCATATCCAGCGATGTGTAGTCTGGGTGGGGCAGCCTGATCACACTGCTGGCGCGATGATGTCCTATGTTTCCGTAGCTGTCTAATGCCACCAGACTTCCGTGAGTTCCGCTGTGAGCCAAGTGGAAGGCAGAACCAAAGCCGGGAGCAACAGTGCGGCTGACAGGTGGATTAGAATGACCTTCAATGCGAGGTGCAGAGCCAGAAATGAGCTTGGTGTTCATGAGGTTGTCCATGTCCTCACTGTACTGGCTGTTTTGCCGTGAGAGCGTCTTTTGAATGGGCCGGGTGGTTGAAAGATTGAGGACACTAGAATCCCTTGAAACAGGGAAGAGAAAAGTAGTAGAGTATGAGTAAAAAAAGTATTATTGTGCATACATACTCACAAAGAAGTAGAATAAGGAATGTAACAGGGACTTACTTCCTTCTGTGAGGGCACATTCTCTTCCCCTCTCCTTCCGTCTGAGCACCATGTCGACTTCTTCCTGGCTTCCTTTCGCGGCCATCGCCCGCTCCCTCTTGTTCTTCTTCTCCAGCTTTCTCCACCCTTCTGCTCTTATGCCTCCTCGTTTTCACAGCTCCCCCTCCATCATCATCACCCTCCTCTGCGTGTTTTCGGTGTGTCCTGGGCTTCCTGTTCTCAGACTGTCCTCCCCCTCGACTGCCATTCCGGGCGTGGTGGTGCCGTCGGGACGGTCTCTCCTCGGGGCCCGGCCCAGGAATGACCGTGGCATCCAGTCTGACGTGAGATTTGTGGTGATGCTCACTTTTGCGGCTACGCCTACTTTCTGTAGACTCCCCACGGTCCATCGGGGGCCTGGGTGGATTGGAGCCACCGCCACCACCCCCTCCTATTTGGTGGTGGTGCTCGTGGAGCTGTGTTTGCTCGTGGAGCTCATCTGCAGGGTGGTGCTTACTGACACAGAGATCCGAGTTGTTGGCAGTGGTCTTGTTGGTGTTGTTGTTTCGGTTCTCCCGGGGATCGACCACCAATGGCCGATCCAGATGAGTTTTCATGTCAGAACGAATGTGGCGGGAAAAGTTGACCTTCAAGGACAAGACAGAGAAAAAGTAAAGAGTGACGAAATAACGCAAAAGCAAAGTTAATGAGTTGAGATGATAGGTTTTATGTCCTGGTTAGATCAAAAAGTTGATCTTATCCTACGTTCACACAGGGCTTGGAAAACACGCATTCAAGCGACAACTTCCAATGAGAAGTCTATATAAATGCCCAAATATGCAGGTTTTGGGCTTCCACACTCAAAACTCTTGCATCAACACCCATCTATGCAGGTTTTTACAACTATTTTTAGCCTCTATGTACAAAACATAAGGCAACTGAAGACGCGCCAAACTTTGACCAATCAGGGAGTTGGCACCAAATGGCCTATTTCAGTTCCAGGACCAAAGCAGTCCTTTTTTTTCCTGCCGCGCTGCAACAGGACAAGAACGCTAGTATTAGATTAGTATTTTACCCACTAATTGGGTCACTGAAAATGCCACATGCTCAAAGCTGAGTATCTGATTGGCCGATGAAACGCAGTGACGTGTCAAATTTTTGTGGCCTACTATGAAATGCAGCCAAACCTTAGAGCGCTGCACTGCACGCCGTGATTTCCGGTCTCATATGAGCCTGCCCACTATCGCAGGAAAGGCAAAAGGATTGCCTAGAACTTCAAAGTAGAAGTGATTGACATGTCCTAAGACAACTAGACCTTCAATGAACCAAAAGGCGTAACCGATTGCAGTAGCTTCTTTCGGTTTTGGTAGAACCGTGTAAGTCATAACAGTTCCTACTTGGAATCCAATTTCAGTGCCCGACCTTGTCAGGACTCAGCCTTTGGAGTGACGTATGGTTACCGTCTATTTTGAATTACAGAAGAGGGACCCATATAAAAATTGATCACAAAGGAGAAATTAATTATTGCAATTTTTGCACGGCTGGAATTAAATGACCCCAAATCTTATATATATATATATTTGATTACGGGTGTGAAAGAAAAAGCCTGGAGCAAAATTTACGAGATTTACATCATTTTGAGATTTCGCGGCAAGCCTCTAAGTACATGAGCTAGTGTCGGGTAGCGACAGTCCCGTATTAACCCCATATGCTAAATGAGGGTTCAAAACCTGCATTCAGCGCCATCTTGAATGCGCCACACAAGCCCAGTGAGAACGTACTTTAGTCACATGGAAAAAGATGTCAGCCAGCTTGTGTACACTGATAGCACAAGTCTAAGGGCCGGTTGTTTGCCTTGTCCTTTACATTGTTGTGCTCCTCCCTCCCTGTCCTTGCCTTCCAGCGATCATCAGCTTCCAGTTCATTGTACAGGGCCTCGCGACTGGTCACCAGAGTCTGCTTCCTCAGCTCCTTGGTCCGCTGCTCCCACACTGACTTATTCACCCCCTTGTTGTGGTTCTTCTGTTGCTCCTTACTGTGAGTGAAGCAACAACAAGAGACAAATTAGGAGCACGAGTAGAAACTCTGAGGTCTCCACATGTACGCATTTAAAAACATGAAAATGGTCATGTGACAACCAAAATAGTACATAAAAAAGCCATACTGGTTAAGACACACGGGGGCCCACACACAGTTAGGGGTCTACAAAACAAGGCAAACCTCAGTATAATGGGACACTGTCCACACAGCTTTCCAAAACATAAGGCAACTCAGCCTTATTTTGGTAAACTTTATGGGAACATTTAGTGGAGGATAACGGCGAGGCAAGGTCAGCATAAGGATCCATCTTTACCAATATGAGTAGACATAATTCAGTAAAAGTTATTGATTTAAAAAAAAAATCCTTCCCAGAATTCTGAGTTTTCTATCAAAAACTTACAGTTAAGAGAGACTAAAACAGTTCGTGACCACCTCTTTTATTACCCTCCAAAACTTCTACCTACTCTAACGCCATTTTCTCTAAAGGCCAGCAGTGAACCACAGTAAAGCAACAGCCGTACTGCGAGAAGCAGGCGACAGAAGAAGTACGATAAAAAATAAATCAAGATCAAATAAAGGGTAGAGAAAGCAAGGGAGGAAACCGGTAAAGGAAAGTTAAGAGACAAAGGAAAGGAGGCTGCTCTAAAACACAAGAAAAAGCAAAGGAATGGTTTCAGAGTCAAAGAAAAAGAGTTTCAGAAATGAAAAAAAACTTAAACAAATAAATAAATACCATTCCAGAAAGGGGTCGGATGCGTTGTGACACTCACTGTGTACTTTGTTGCTGAGGAGGGAAACAGCTGGTGAGTGAGATGGCACGTAAGAAGAGGCGGAGTATTTCATTCTTTAACACGCCATCCATCCACCACTTACAAAAGACCGCTTCGCCTACCAGGTTCAGTGTGTCCTCAACTGAACTACCAATTCAAGATACAGTCTCTCTTACAATTAAATAAACGTATTTTACTCTTATGTTCAAAGCAAACTTGAACTACCTGCTTGAGAATCTTCATTGTAGGGGTGTACAATTTACTTGAACAACGATTTGATTCATATCAAAATTTGTGGTTGCTGATAAGATTCACTGTCGATAAAGGTTCATTTTGAATTATCCAATTCACTGACCTGAAATCCAGGACATCTTTAGCCAAAAAGAGTTTTTCTACATCAAATAATTGCTGCTATCACATGTGTGATAGCACTTAGTTATTTTTACCTTATATAACAAAATAAATCTACTTTGTCTCAATCCAAATGGAATTTTTTTTATATCAATTTATTTTATTTTGAAACAATTTTATAATGACATAGTTCGATTAAATTAACAACTTGCTTCAGACAAATCGATTTTGTTTGATCATACGAATGCATATCCATTAATTGATTATTTGTTACACCGCTCCTTAATTGTAATTTGTAAAAACACAGTTATTTAAATATTCTTTTGGATTTGTGTCTTATGCGGGGAAACTGACAACATGCTGAAAGTGTTCCAACATAAAAACACGTGCAAATAACGGCTGTCATGCTCTAAAAATACAAAACACTGTTCATTTGTCATTGGACCTGCAGGAAATACATTACTTGCTGCCATGTGACAAAAATATTTAGACCAAGGAATTCTATGGGTCAAGACTTTAAAAACATTTAAACATTTAGCACTAAAGAAACAATAAATAGATAATTAAATATTTTAATGAATTTGTCCTCCACATTTAAGCAGCAGTTACACATGCCTGCTCCTTTTTTCTCTGGGTATTAAGCTGGTTTGTGAAATCTTTCTTCCAGTTCTACAGAATATCTTCCTAAGAGATTCTTCATGCATCAACGCTGGCACCAACTTTTGAATCCCTCCTTGGGAAAAAAAAAAAAACAGATTTCTGTCGGAATTTCAGCAGCTTTTCTCTGTTCAGACTATGCAAAGTAGTGATTTGGATTCACATTGGTGAACAAACACACACACACACACACACACACACACACACACACACATATAGAACAAAGTGGAAACAAAACATTTAATGAAAACAAAAAAAGGAAATAACTTTTGACGCATTTGCTAGCAGCACATGTGGAGTATCTGGTGACGAAATGCCGAGTCGATCATTGCATGAAGAACTGGCTGCCGGATTAAAGTGGTGAGATTGAGACTGTGCGCTTGTGATGTGCAGACTTCCTGTTATGATGTGAGGTTTTATGTGTGTGTACAGCTGTGTATTAGTGAAAGCCTGTGAACTTCAGCAGTGGTGAGAGGACAGACCCCTCTGTGTACAGAGACAGGAGATCAAAGGAACGCTGACCAGCAGCAGCGCATGCGCACTTATGTGTGTCACACGGGGTGCTAAAAATTAATAAAATAAAAAACCTAAGAAAAAAGAAGATACAGTATGTTTTATTTATTTTGGCTTATGTCAATATTAACTTGTTAGAAGACTTTCAAGACAGCAAAAATCACAAAAATAGCAAATTTTACAAACTTTAAGAAGAATTTAAAAAATCAAATTCGTTTTACACATTTATTCTAGTTTAAATTATTAAAATATTCGATGATTCCTTAATGTTGGCCAACTTACATATTTAAAAATCAAGTTTGAAAGAAATAATTTTACAGTGAATGACTTATCTTTCAGTGAAAATAGTAAAAACTTTATCCTGTGTTTACATCAAATTTGGGATATCTAAAGACTTTTAACACCTTTTATTTTAGTCCTTTTTCCTTCATTTAGTCTTTGAAAAAGCAGTTTTTAATCAACTTGGGTACTCCCACTCATTTTCAAGCAATCTATCATTTGATGCTAAGTTTTGACAAGTCTTTATGGATGTAAACCTCTGTTGATTGATTGTATTGCACATGCATTATTCATTCTTGATTGCTTGAAGTAAACTTTTTCAAATCTAATCTAATCTAATCTAATCTAATCTAATCTAATCTAATCTAATCTAATCTAATAAAATCTAACGTATGTTGGACTTTTTACTCATAGAATATTTTTTTTTATGTTTTTCTCAGGCCTTAAAAATTATTAATCATGTTTTATTATGAGATTTATAGCATTCCCTGCGATAATGCAAGTGTGAATGATTTAAGATGAATGCGGCCGGTAAAAATGCCACAGCTGATAGATAAAAATCCAGAAACTGATAGATAAAAATGCTGAAGCTGAGAGCTAAAAGCCCTGGAGCTGAAAGCTTGCTAAAATATTAGCTACATACCAAATAACTGGAAGAAATCATGTCTAATTTTGCCGAGATAGCTAGCAGAATGCTAAAGCTAAACTCCAAATTAGCCTAAAGAAACTAGAAAGAGGGGGAAAAAACTAGAAAATGTCTAAACTAGCCAAAACAGCTAGCATGTTGCTAAAATAAAAGCTAAATGCCAAATTGCTGAACATTTTTAAGTTTGAATGGTCCCTATCTGAAAGTATGCAGAAAGGTTTTTGAAGGATTTGAGGAATTTCTCATTCTTTTCCTCTGGGGGATATTTTGCTCAATAATTCAAAAACTATGAAGTTTATGAATACCAAAACTGCAAGCACTAATGTCCCGAATGAAAGTTGAAAGCTTAAAGTTTTAATACCAAGATGGCTGAAATCGCATAAAGAGTGATTGTGTTTTACGTGCCAAAAAACGTACATAAAGGAGGAGGAGAATCACTATAGTTGTTCTTATTATTGACATGGTGCTTTTCCTGTGATGTGTGCTCAGTTTTACCAGGCTTGAACACCCTCATGCTGGCGTCAAAGCGTGACAGTGGCAGACAGAGAGACTCACGCTGCAATGGAGAGGTTGGCGGCAGACAGTGGGCTGACTTCCGCCACCTCCTTCGCTTTCTGCAGGGCCATCTTCTGATTGGCAGCCTCCTCTTCCTCTTGCTCATCCTGTTGGGAGGGATTAGTAAAAAAATATCAGTCGAGTCAAGAAGGCAGCAAAAATCAATGGCAAAGCTGATGAATGAAACAGACAAAAAGTCCATTCAGCAGAAGGGAAAGGCTACTACTCCTTTTAGCTCTGAGAAGCTAAGTGTGGAGAGATCGAAAGCGGCTCGCACCTTGGTCAGCTCCTGTGCGTTGGCCAAATTGTCCACAGCGATAGCCAAGAACACATTCAGAAGAGTGTCTGAACATAGTTAAAAATCACAACATATTTTTCAGGATGGTTTCATTTAGATAATAGAAAGGTTCTTAATTTGGGTTGGAAACATTTATAAAGGTCATATTTTTTTTCATTATACAGCACTTTGCATTACTGTGTTTCGGTACTACTACTACCCTGTATACACATATTTGCTGACTGATCATTTTAAATGTAGTAACATACATTCTGATAAACAAAAATATATTTAAAAAAATAGTGGAACAAGGACTGAGCCCAGTAGAGCAAAAAAAGCCGTTGATTCCACCTTTGTTTAATTGTATTTTCCCATTCAACTGTGAAAGGATACAGTTTCCAAAAAGTGTGAGAACTATGAAGAAGACAGAGAAGGCCATGCCCTTGTTGACTCCGCCCTGAGACTTGATGCCATCGTACATCACCATGTTCCAGTCCTCACCGGTCAGAATCTACACACAGACACACACTGCTAATCAGAAACGGTTCCACGTGTTGTTGATAAAGTGCTTAAATAATGAAACTTAATTTCTGCAACAATTCTGCATTTTTCCAGCTTCTTCCTCACCTGGAACACTGTCATTATTGCTGCTGGGAAGGTATCAAAGTTGGTGGGAGGGGTGCCAGTTTCGAAATTAAACCTAAAGAAAAAAAATTAATGGAAAAGCAATCAGAAGAAAAAAAAATACAGTTACAGGTCAAGAACACAATCTGTAAATCAAAGGGAGCCAGGGGGGAGAAAGCAGCACTGACTGTCCTCCGAAGAGCTGCATGCCCAGCAGGGCGAAGACAACGATGAAGAGAAAGAGCAGGAAGAGCAAGCTGATGATGGACTTCATGGAGTTCAGCAGGGAGACAACAAGGTTTCGCAAAGAGGCCCAGTACCTGACGGGCGGGGACAGACAGTGAGCGTTCCAATGTATTTAAATATATATATATATTTATTTAAATAAGAGAAATAACTTACTTGGTGACTTTGAAGATCCTCAACAACCTGAGAGCTCGTAACACGCTGATGCCAAAGGAGGTGCCCGGGTTGATGATGGACCACAATACTTCAAATATACTACCACATATGACCTATTGTAGCCACACACAAATATAGTATTTATTAAAAGTAAATACTATGCAGAAATAAACGCATTTGTGTGTTTGTGGGGGTAACGTACAATGCAGTCAAAGCAGTTAAAAGAGGAGTTGAGGTAGGCCTGCTTGCCGAGGCCGTACATCTTTATACACATCTCTGTTAAAAATATTCCCAGGAAGATGAATTCAGCAAAATCTACACGGAAGAGAGCAGAAAACAGAGAGTTTGAGTTTTCTTCCAAGAAAACAAGCATAAAAATTACACTATTTTAAACTTGTCAATGTTTTTCTTTTAAAAACACACGTTAAATCTAATCCTATCACTTTTGAGGAGCTGTAAATGTTGCAGATTTATCTACACATGAGGCCTGATGAACTGTATTTCCTACTTAAATATTCCCCTACTCTGTGTTTTTTTAGTTTTTGTGTATTTATATATAATAGACATGTCTGTCCTTACTCACATAGAAAGTTTGAAAGTGGTTCGGGCTGGTCGTAGTGAACAACAGCTACGCACATCGTATTCAGGCCCACTAAACACAATACGGTCCAGTAGAATGCCTGAGACTTGACAATATGTCGGATTAAGAAGCGCAGTCGTCGCTCCCGCCGCTTGAACGTTGACCCCTCCAGTTTGGAGCTCTTGAGGCTGGCTCGGGCAAACGGGGAACCTGGGAAAGCACATTGGATCCCATTAAAATGTGCGGTGGTTGACCACATGTTGTAGTAAATGAAAAAAAAACAACAGACACGCCAACATAAAAACAAGTTCAAAAATGTGTTTATTACAAGATAAATGATGTGATGACATTTTATTTGGGCTATCTTCTTGGCACACTGCATTCACCCACTTTGGTTTACTGGACAATTTCGGTTGGATTTGCAGAAGCACAAGTTGGAATTGATTCAATAACCAAATGCACCAAGAATTATTAAACGGCCAAAATAATAATCCATCTAGCGCTTCTTCATTTTTGCAATATGGGCTTTTTGGCACAAAACTGGAAGTAAATATAAAACAAAATGAAAGTATCAAACGAAATGTATCAACCCAAATGTCTCGCAGATTTTGACTATATTTAGCATATCTAATTGGCTAGTGCCAACTAACACAACTTTAAGCACAAACAACTTATTCTTGGAGGAGGAAGCGGATACTCCACAGAAGGCAATGGAGGCCTATTCTGAACAGCATTCTTAGAATTTCTGGATGAATTAATGACAAATCTGATTTATTCTTATGTCTTTCTATCAACTAATTGTGCCCTTTTTTAAAAGTCCATCTTTCACTTTGCACAGTAGGCTTCTCTCCTATAGTACTTTCTTGTTCTTTTTTCTTTTTCTTCATATATCAAGGAAAACTGTATTCTTTTGCAAAATTCCAATCATTTAACTTTAATTAATTATAGTTTTAGAGCCCAATTGATTTCAAGTATATATTTTCTTTTACACAAATTTGGGTTCCAGCTCATAAGGATAAAAAAGCAGGGTTTCATAAATTCAGAATACTGTGGAGAAATCTGCCCAAATTTTGCAGGAAATGTTTTAAACTGAGTTTCACCAGCTAATCATCTACTAATCTCAGAGAACCTGAAAAGGGTCCTTAAATTGGTCCAGTTGGATTCAATAGTTCAGTTATTCAATGGCTCAGTTATTTATTTATGTACATGTTGGCCTTTTAAGTACTTTATGGCTTTTATTATTTATCATTTTTATGTTTTTACTTTGTTTATCTTTTAATCTATGCAGTCCCCCAACAAATATTACTTTCAGGTTGCGTTTACTTTATATTGTTATGTCAGTTTTATTGTTGTTGCTTTTATCTAATGTGTCTTTTCATTTTTACTGTTTTAACTAATGTTTTAATTTATTTAGCGCCTCCTCAAATTTTAGCAAACAGTGTTTCTGCTATTTTTAATTTTTACATCTATTTTATAATTGCTTCTTTTATCTAACGTGTTTTACAACTTTTTATGTTTTAACTCATGTTTATATTTGTCTTTCTGTTCAGGACCTTGTGTTCAACAGCAAGTTGATGGAAAATGCTGTATAAATGAAGTAGTTGTTTAATTGAGTTAGGTTCAATGATTCAGTTAGATTAGATGGTTCTTTTACCTTCAGGGTTCAGTTAGGTTCAGTGGTTCAATGAGGTCTGTTAGGTTCAATGGTTCAGTTAGGTTCAGTGGTTCAATGAGGTCTGTTAGGTTCAATGGTTCAGTTAGGTTCAGTGGTTCAATGAGGTCTGTTAGATTCAATGGTTCAGTTGGGTTTAATGGTTCAGTTAGATTAAATGGTTTAGTTAGAGTCAATAGATCAGTTAGGTTGAATGGTTCAAAGAGGTTCAATGGTTCTGTTAAGTTCAATGGTTCTGTTAGGTTTAATGATTCAGTCAGATTAAATGGTTCATTGAGGTTCAATGGTTCAAAGAGGTTCAATGGTTCAGTTAGATTAAATGGTTTAGTTAGAGTCAATGGATCCGTTAGGTTGAATGGTTATAAGAGGTTCAATGGTTATAAGAGGTTCAATGGTTATAAGAGGTTCAATGGTTCTGTTAGGTTTAATGGTTCAGTCAGATTAAATGGTTCATTGAGGTTCCATGGTTCAAAGAGGTTCAATGGTTCAGTGAGGTCTAATGGTTCATCTAAGTTCCATTTTAATGGAAAAATGGAACTGTAAACACTTTTCAATGATTTTTCAAGTTTTTTTTAGAAAATGTTTGCATATTCCTAAGATGTGTTTGGCAGAATTAAGTATAATAATAATAAGAAATGTTTTGGACAAGACAAAAAATAAAGTCAGGATGGATGTCCGATAAAAGGCTGATTTAACAAGGGCAGGTTAAAGGATGAGCAGGTGGAGGAAAAGGAAATAGAAATACTAGGAAAGCACATCAGAGAATAAGAAGAGAGATGAGGACATAAAGGACAGGAAAGAGAAGGAGAGGAGGGTCAGATAATGCTGAAATGCGAGATAAGATAGCATCTCTGTGTACCTGAGGTTTTTCCTTGGTGTGTGCGTTTGTGTGTGTGTTTGAGAGTGTGACACTTACCCACTCCCAGCTCCCCCTCTCCCTCCTCTGGGTTCAAAAGCTCAGCTTTGTTCTTGTGGTTCTTTGTGGCTCTCCTTCGAGAACCTGTCAAAGCAGAACAGTGTTTCTGTAACAACCCAACATTTCTACTTTTTTAAGTGATTATTCGTCAGAATTATTTGAGGGAAAAGGAGTGTTTCAAATGTGTGAGCTCATACCATCATACTCATTTTCATTTTCATCATCTGCCAAGATGACCTCCTCTACAAGACACACACAAACAAAATGTTAGTGTTTACACATTAGTCACATTTATGCTTCACAACTTTCACAGAAACTGCGACCTTTCAAAATGATTCTCATTTATTTATTAGCTTTCTGATGAAATGCTAATTGTCCGTTTGAAAGGATCAAAGGTGAACTCATTTAATCTTCCTTTCTGCTTGTTTCATTGAACATCTGATATGTCTGATTTGTCTCATCTTCCATCCATCTTCTCCAAGTTTTCTAAGGCTGACTCACTTAGAAAACATCTGGAGGTAACTGTGGCTGATGAAACACTGCCGCTCTGCAGAAACTATGTCTTAGAAAACGCCACAGATTTGAAGATTTTGGCAAAAGTGGCTTATTCATAATTTAAAGACCACTGGGAACATTTTGAAAATGCATCAAAACATGACCAGAGTAGGACTTAAAGGCATCTGTGGTTTGATGCCAAATGTTGCAGATTTCTACTAGCTGGTGAAAGAAGATCAAATTAAGAAGAAGAATTCAAAATGTAACAACAGATTCAAAAATAAAAGACACATTTTCTGGATTGTTTACCAAAACTAAGGTGACAGTGACCTTTAAAATAAAGAAAATATCATCGTTTTTCTCTCCGTCCTGGTCACATTCGATGTAAAGTGCTACAAACCAGCTTTGCAGATCCACTCGAGGTAACCGTTGAGTTCCCTTTCGATCTGTTGCTGCCTCCTGAGCTTCAGGAACTCGCTCCTGTTCTCCACGCGCTCTCGCTCTTTGGCAAACTCCCTGCAGCGACACCGGCAAAATGTCTCTTAAAAATTTGCTCTGATTTGAGCATTTTTTAAAATCCTCCTCAAAAAACTGGCTCTTACCCCGACAACACACCGAGCACCAAGTTAAGCATAAAGAAGGAGCCAATGATGATAAGGGGGATGAAGTACATCCAGTTCCATGCACTCCCTGAGGCGTCATTGCTCTGAAACATACATCAAAAAGTGGGATCATTTTTTTTTTATTTGTGCAACAACCATTACAGCAATATAAGCTAAAAACACAATTAAATATCCTGTTGGCATTTCATCAAAATAAGACAAATTCCCTCTACATAGATAGGGTACCATACAGTAGCTATGAGCTGATGTTGGAAAATCAATAACCAGAGACAAGGTGAGAGACAGTGTGTTGTGGTTTTAATTGCATAAGGGTGCTGGAGGCAAAAAAAAACATGCTTAAATATGCCATGAGCATTTTCTTTTCTTTTTTCAATTTACAGTATGTACATAAACATCAGTAAAATGCATATTTAATGTGTTTTAATTAGCCTAAAAGTCCCCTGAGATCCATCATTTACATAAATTTAAAGATTACATGATGAAAAACATGGCCTTATCAAGAATATTTGTCCGCTAATAGGAGCCATTTAAGGGGTTTGCTATAAATAAATGTAGTTGTATGCTATGTTTAACCCTTACTTTTTACTTCCCTCATCCTACCTTTCCTCCCATCGTCCTCTGCTACCCCGTTTTAGACTTGACATTGATTCCATACTTAATTCGTTTCCTTGCTTCTGTTCTGAACCCCCTTTTCATTCTCCATATAAGCTGGTGTTACTGCTGTGCACCCAGTGTACTGCAGATCTTTTTTTTTTTACCATTAAACTTTTATTGCTTCTTTTCCCATCAGCTGCAAGAATAACTTGGACTGAACAAGCCCTTTTAAATATAGAGCAGGATCAGGAAGGAGGAAGACCAGGAGAGACGAGATGAAGGAAGGAAGGCAGGATTAAAGATGGGGATGGTGAGAAAAAAACAAAACAGAAAACAAGAGGAGGACTAAGCAAAAACTTGAAGAGAAAGGAAAAGAATCAACCCTCAAAGACTCTTATCTCTGGTCTGCATAGCAACCGTTGCCCCTGACGGCAGGGGAGCCGGTCAGCTTTGGTCCTGAGAGATCTCTGTCTCCAGATGTGCTCTGGAGCTCATTTTTTAGGTACATGCAGCTATCTCACATCAACGTTAACAGTTGAGACGTTAAATATAAGTATTTAAAAGATAAGTCCTTTCAAATAGTGCTGGGCGGATCGATCCAAAATATCGATATTACTGATCTCAAGTATCGGATATCAACAGATATCAATATTTCCACTCTTGTTTAAAACCTTTTAAAAAGAGAAATGTACAAAAAATCATTCACACAATTAAAAACTATTGAAATTTTGAGGTTCATGTCACATCCACCACATTTACAAAAAATATCGGTATTGGTATTGATATCGGTGATATTGACAGATATTAGACCGGTATTGGATTGATACCCAAATGCTCAGTATTGCCCAGCCCTACTGCAATCACTTTGAACTAAACCAGTAATAATTTTGAAGCTAAACTCACTATTATATTTGTTCTAGTTGCTTGACTTTTGGAATAGTTTTTCAATTTCCTGTCTGGTAAATGGCTTGTTTCAAGGGTGTGTTTGACCACATATACGTACAGAGTAGAGCAGGTCAGTCCAGCCCTCCATGGTGATACACTGGAAGACGGTGAGGATAGCAAACAGGATGTTGTCAAACTGGGTGATGCCGTAGTTTGGTCCTAACCAGTATGGTCTGCAAGTGGTCCCCTCTGGACACAGCCGGGATGGAGGTTCTGTCCCACATGGAAACTCTTCCCGAATCTCATCTGAATATATGTGGGAAGAGGATTGGGTTTTATGACAAAAAAATTCAGAAAAAATGAAAATATTGTGTTTTTACATTTTAGTCCATAGACTAAATGAATAATCAAATAAGAAGGTAAAATAATTAAAACCAAATATGCTTTTTTCCAGTAAAACCTCAATGAATTTCTCTTTTAAATGATGCAGTCACACAAACTGAAAAGCTCTGGTCAACTATTACCTCTAATTACAATCAAGTAATACATCCAGATGCATTTTTTTACCTGTATGATTGTCAAAGCAGGTTGAATGGAATTTGCCAATGTAGAACTCCAACCCGATGATGGCGAACATGAGGATGGCAAAGAAGAGGAGGAGGCCAATTTGCAGCAGAGGAATCATGGCTTTCATAATGGATTTCAGCACAACCTGCAAGCCTGGAGAACACAACAGTTGGAGTTTATGTATTTTGAATTTAAATCGTCTCATATTGCATTTGTATTCAAACAGACAAATGAAAGAAAGGAAACACCTGAAGCAAAAAAAGATATTTTTTTTAAGAACAGAAGCTGGTACCACCCAAATGAACATTTTTAAAGGAAAAAAAAGTGAAAATTTGTATAAACTATTCAATTATCTTCAACCAGAGAAGCCTTTTTATGTATCCACAAAAAAACAAACAAATGTTGTGGCATAAAACTTTAATAAAGGTTATTTTCTTTGTTTTATTTTTTAAAACTGTGAACTTTAAAGCTCTGGATAAAAATAAAGGTTACCCTCAGGCACTAAAAATAATGAAGAGAAGACACAAAAACAAGGCAAAAAATTTAAATCACTTAGGATTACTAGAATTTAAATTAGATCAAAACTATATTCAATTTAACCAAATGGTTATAGCTTTATCGTATTAAAGACTTATGAAAATTGTTCTGATTTTTATTGATTTTTTTTTTAACCCACCACATCATTTTTTGATACGCTGATGGGGTTTTCATAAAAAAAGGTGTTTTAATGAGTAAGCGTAAGTCTGTCAGGCCTATAGTAGTAGCAGGAGAACATGCTAATACTAATGCTGTAGTGGAGGGATGTTAAACTAAATTGCACAATATGTCGCAGGTCTAAAAGTGAGGTATGGTTCCCTTTACCTTTCTGGGCGGATTGGGGTTTAACTGTGAGTTTTGTCAGTGTATTTTGTTGTCTGTCTGTTTTACCTTACTTATGTTGGCTTTGACATGAGTTGTAGTGGCACCACATTCCTCTTTTCTATTTGAAATTTGTGAATCTGTTATCTCTTTTACTTCTCACGGTGAAAATAATCTAGATTTTTTTTAAGATGGCAAAATCATGTATATATATATATTTTTTATGCTCACATGGTTGCTTGGGACTTACTTGGAATGCCAGACACCAGCTTGAGCGGCCTCAAAACTCTCACAGCTCGAAGGGTTCGCAAGTCGAAATCTGAACCCACAGTGGACAGAATCCTGCAAGGAAAAAGACAAACGCACAGAAATGTGCACAGTGAATCGATATTTAAGCCAGCTGGGCTTGTCACTGTCAGTCAACCTCTCAGCTTCTCGCTGTCTCTCACACACAACCCCATGCCAGGCCATTACAAGTGGGTGGGTGAGCGCTGTATGTAAATCCTGTAAGAGCTGTGCTGATCAATACCGCCGACAAGTGAAGTAAGACAGAGAAGTGTATCAGGATGTGGGAGGGGCGCGCTGAAGGGACGGTGCTCTGTATCAGGAGGAGAGAGGGACTGCTAAATGAGAAAGGAGATAGATGGAGAAATGCAGAGGAACGGACAGACGGGAGGAGGAAGAGAAAAACTGAAACAGCAAAGAGAGGCAGGCGGAGGGCAGCGCTGGCAGATGGTGTGAATCACAAACGCTGACTTGCTTATTTTATTCTAGGTACGTTAAGAAATGTTTCCCCTTGTCATCTGGCTGCAGCGCACACATTTTGTAAGCTGCGTGGCCTTAATCAGTGCGATCGAGACAAAAACACAGTAAAACAGATTGAGAAGGTTAAGATATTTCCACCTGCTGCCAGACTCCCAGCCAGTCCTCTTGGCTGACGCACAATGAATCATCCAACTTCCTGCTTTTCCCTCCTTCCTGTCGAGTTTCTGACACATTTCTACTCTCTGCAGTTCTTTGAAAAAGCCCAGTGACACAGCCGAGCCTTAATCACAGCTCCACCGGCTTCACTTGAAATACTACAAATTAGCCAAAGAGAGTAAAGCAATATTAAGTCGGGGTTATTAAATTAGACAGTGTCATGGCTTTGAATTCAAAATGACCTTATAAAGAAGGTCTACGATTTCCTTTCTAATCTCCTGAAGTCTCCTTTTCTGTAGTCCATGTTGATTGTGGAACACACTGTGTCATTTATTACCAGTGGTTATTTTTCTCTATACGTTGACATCTGCCAGTGGCCAAGGTCAGATGGGAGCTGTCCAGTTACAGGAAGTCAGCAGCGCGAGAATAGACTCCATGATGCCCAAAATCATGTGATGATTGTCTGATTTCAGCCACCCCCATGCCCCAGTGCTGCCGTTCCAATGCCGCCGTCCGATTGTTAGAAATCAAACAGTAGCACCCGGGCACTCAACGAGTCGGCTCACGATGAGCCATTCTAGGCCTAGCTTTAAGCTGGGCTAGAATGGAGAAGTAAAGCGTCTCCTTCCCTCCACACCTTGGGCAAGTGTCAGCAAACCCTAAGCTCCCCTGACCCTGGGTTACAGAGATGCCCTTACAGGGTGGATGGTCACTCCAGCTTCTAACCTCACTCCAAAGGATGAATAAGCTTTTAAAGCCAGTGGCCAACCATCAAACATGGAAACGGACACATTTGGTTACCCAATTTCATACGGCAGCACCCACAACCCATCTCAGACGTACTAGCAAGGCTATCAGAAAAGTCTGATCCAGATGCTTTGTGGGCGAGAAGCCCTTGATACGACCCAAGGGGCTTTGACATGTCCTGGCTTGAAGGTTCTTCATTTCTATCTCTGTCCTCATCAATCTATCAAGCCTGTCTACTGCTGATGGAAACAGCAGTTGCTGATACCCTGTAGAAATCAAAGTAGGACCATGGTAGTTACCAGGTATCAGTCCAGCTAAAGGTGGTCCAGGAAACATGGTTAGCAATGGGCGAGATTGTTCAACCTCTTTGTAGCTACCATACGCTTTAAAACAGGCAGGCCTTGATCAATTGGTTGGTACAGTTCACCACCACTCTTCTTGGATGAGTGTGAAAAGGCGTGTCTGTAAATCCACCTAAGAATTTACAACTTGTTTTTGGAACTTGGAATGTTAGGACTATGACCCCTGGATGCTACTTGGACTGCAGAGGCAAATGGCATATCAGCCTAAAGAAGGGTATCCAAGTTGATGTAGGGGCAAACCTTGAAGATAAAAAAAAAAACAGCACACCTGTCCACCTATTGATGTCTAACCTCATGGTATGGTCGGATCTGACTGATGCCTGTTGACACACTATTATCAAAGTGTTAGCATTGGTTTTATGGCATAGCATTTTTGATATTTCAATTTTTGATGCTGCTTCCTGTTGCTTAAAAACATAGCCAATACTTTTAAAATGTCATGGCTTAGTGGCATATTAAACAGATCATACACCTGTTACATCAGATAACTGTGGTTGACATGCTTTTCTTCAAAAAAGAGAGCACAGTGACCTCACGCCTACACATTCCACCCACAGTCATAGAACCATTTTCATACAAACTCATAACACAAAATATAAGAGCACAAGAAACTGCAAAATAAATGAATAATATATATTTATTCAATACATTCAATTAAGTTTAATATTAAGAAAACTAGTAAAGAAAAATCAACAAAAAAGTAAACTCCCACAATGCATCTCTACCACTTGCATCACAGTCATTACAGGATGCAGATGTTTTGGTGCACTTTTTCTATTTTTGTCACATACGTGTGTATAAAAACATGGTTTTACACTGAACCGGTGTGTTGATGAGAAATGTTGGAAACCGCTGAGCTAAAGTCTTTGCAGTAGAGAAAAAAAAAGGCCGGCATTGACTGGTTGGGTTCAGATTACATGCTGCCTCAGCCAGTAGAGTAGCACTGATTCAAATAATAATGATCAGTTTCCACATAGCCTAAAACGAGTTTCTTATAGCAAACTAATAGAAGGGGAACAATAAAACAAAGCAATGTAAATTAACAAGTGTTACCCTATACTAATGACAATGGACGCTACAAGTATTTACTAAAATGTTTTGACAAAGACGAAGAGATCTGTGCAAATGGCAGCAAGTCAAATGGTAAAGTGATGCAATAAAAAGACACACTAAAATTTTAAACCGTACAATATTCAATTAATGCAGACTGTGAGAGTGGCCAAACAGGGAATAGCTTTGCCATACTGTATTGATGAACACAGAATGACTTTTATTTTGGAGGAATTCTAGCCTGCTAATGTTCCCATGAAGACTCAGGTTGTGGGTAGCAAAATATTTGTGATGAAAAAAAAAATATTGGGCTAAGCTATGAAGGATGTATGGCACTAATTCCATCTAACGCAACCATAACGCAAAAGATTTTGAATATTTCAATATTGATGATGATGATGGCGACAACAGTGATGACGATGGTAATGATGATCCAGAATCCTGTTCCCAAACAGCATCGACCGTCATGAGCATTGTCAGACTGATGAGGCAGTTCCTCATTCACACCGTCTCCACGGTTACTGGCCCCTTTCTCATTCATAAGTGTTTCCATGGCAACAGGGACCTTGGCTCATTGATAGAATCTCTGCATCACCTTGGCAACAGGGCCAAGGGATGTGCCAGATTGATTGCTTTTTTTCCTTTTCTTTTTTTTCTGTGCTCTTGTATTTAATGTAAATGCTTTGCCACATATACAGGTGAGCGCACGGTTGAACGCAACAACACACAAAAATTGACAAATTATTGAGTGAAAACGATTTACGAACGCACACAGGAAATTAGGTCATGAAGACAAACCAATCAAAAGAAAACTTCCTCCTGTCAGGATGGCGAGGCTGTCTGCTATACACCTACCTCTTACAAAAAAAAAGACAAGCAAAGGTAAACATCTGTAAATCAGAAGTGGGATTTTTCTTTTTTCTCACTATAGATTCTACTTTTGTTCATGTAAACATTAAAAATGTAGCACAAATCTTATATTTTTATTTGTTTCCTTGTCCTCTAATCTGATTCGACACCAACTAAGTAAAGAAAATAACAACGGCCCACTGCATAACGAAGGTAATAACTCTAAAATTGGCCCGAACTGTAATTACCTATTACTGGTAAAGCTGCAGGGAGTTTCAATGATATTTCACACCAACCTCAATACACATTTTAAACTGGGAAACACACTCCTTAAGGGTGGGACCATGGTGCAGTGGGTGACACGGTTACCTGACAGCACAAACTGTTTTCCACGCACTCCCCTGACAGTTCAAAGCTGAGCCAAACAACTGCAAATCCCTGCATTTACAGACTGGTTGAATATGAATTCCTCCCCTACCCTACAGCTTCTCCCTACCCCTTCATCTACCCTCCAAGTGGAGAGATATGGTCAAAATAGTAGTGCTGTCATGCGATTAATTTTTGTGCGATTAATTAATTGTGACCTGTAATTATTTAATCTGATTTTAATCGCAATTTTAAAACCTAATAATTGCTGTAAAAAGCCTCATTTTGAGGTATTTTGTTTAAATTTGTGACATTATAGTACAGTAAGAGACCAAAATAAAACAAAAAAAGTGGCTTTATTAAGTTTTTTTATATATATAAAAGACTTTCAGCCTTTACTTTGACACCCCTGAGGGTCTTTATTTCTTTTTTTAAATCTTGAACAATTAAAAAAAAAAAAAAAAAATCAGGTCCAGAGTGCTCCAATTTCCCCCATCAAAAACAGTCAGAAGAATTTTCTGAGCAAACCAAAACGGTTTCCTCAAACGTCTTATCAGTACCATAACTCAAATGGTGATATAACTTGCTCCACACTGTGGAGGAATTAAACTTTTGAGACTTTTTTTTTTTTTTAAACTTTTGTTTTATTATCTGGACAAAAACAAGTGCAAAGAGGTGAACTTTACATCTGAAATTATTATTTTTTTTTAAGTTCTCACTGACAATTACTTTTCGAGAGACTGCAAGCGCTGCAAACAGCTCTGACCTCGGTCTGCCGCGATGGCCCGTGAGTCAGGTCAGAGCCATGCCAACGTGAGGCACTGTGTTTGAAATAGTCTGCTTTTTTAAAAATAAATACATAAAAAATAATTGATAATTGTAAAAATATAACAAAACTGAAGTTCTATTAATTTATATAATATTTAAGTTTTTCTTAAATGACCATGGTTTGAGCAGGATAATGCCCTCAGGTGTGCACTAACACGGAAGTAACCATCCAATGCAAAAATTAGATTAATGCGATGAAAAAAACAACGCATGTAATTAATTAATCGCAATTAACGTGATAAAGTGACAGCCCTAAAAAATCCTGTCTTGAATTCGGACTCTCAATAGTCGCCGGTTATCCATGTTAGCACGTAGCTGCCAGCGCTAGGGAAATACACAACATCAGTTTTACAACTAAAAATCATTAATTACATTTAAATGTAAACGTCTGTGCTTAAGAGCACACATACATGAAGAGATCAGTGTCTCGTATGAAGCACAGAGCGACACGGATCACACTACCAGCGGAAGGATACACAGTCCTAAGTCCCTACGCCTGTTCCTTAAAAAAACTATTTCAGACACAACTAAAGCTTCAAATGAGCCTACAATTGGAGGGGTAGGGCGAAGTCAAAGAAGATCTTAGACTGAGTGATCGTCACTAATTTGCCAATCCAGTGATTAACCAACTGACCTAAAATGTAAACATTTCTTTTTTAATATCAACTAAAACTAGCTTTTTTTAAGGTTTTGAAGACAAATAGAAATTCTTGTATAAACCTCTTTAGTCATAAACAAGGTTTAATACAATTTTAAAGTACATTTTGCTAAGACATGTTTCAGGAAATGTGTTTTTTTTTTGCTCAACTTGTGTGAATGTTTTGCACCATTTTGTATCACAAGTAAATGAATGCCCAAGAAAGAAAAGCTATAAACTGAGGATAATGAGACATGTAATCAATATATGGTATAATAAATAGCGGGCTCATGTCCTGCGCAAATCACTGTGGCAATTCACAAGTAGGTCAAAACACACAAATACAAGTACAAACAAATCAAGACTTCCACACACACACACAAAAATCCCTTATCTATTCGTTCTATTTTGACATGTTAGTGCCATTTTTGTGTGTTTGTCTTTGTTTGCATAAAGTGTATTAGGGGTGAGTATGAAATGGAAAGGAATGATTGAAGTGGAAATGTTTCTGCATCTGTACACGATTGTGTGTGTGTGCGAGCTCTCTGGTCAGTGTTTTAATCAAAGCTTCCCACCAAAGGTAAGAAGAAAGGCCAAGTAGTCTTTGATCTTCAAAGAAATGAACTTCTAAAGACACAGCCTCCATTCAGAGAAATTTGAAAGCTGTGAGTTTATAATGTATTGACTTTAAACATGTAGACAATATTATTCAAACAATAAAAGAAAAGGAAAAAAACATGTTTCCCAAAATTAACTGCCACTCAATATTATTCTTGAAGACCCACTCCAATGAAAATAGTTTTTGGGGGTTTTTAACATATTTTTCTTGCATTTCTGCTGATGGAAGAAATTTATAAAACAAATGAATAATTTCTGAGTAGGCACATTTATTTTCAATAAACTAATGACATTTATTTCCCCTCCCAACATATATATATATATTTTTATCTAAGCAAAATAATAAATGTAGATAGGCACTTTTGTTTAATATTATGCAAGTGCATACCTAAAAAAGTTGTTTTTTTAACATTAACTGTAGGTGTGGGGTCATCATAAAAGACCTCAACTCTCTCTACTGCTTTTATCATCAAACTATGAGTCAGATCTACTTGATTTGATTACAGTAAATAAGAATTTTTATTGACAACGATGACTACGCCTGTTTGTCCTTCGCTGAGTAGCTCCCACTGACCTGTAACACTGTTAGTGTGAGCAAATATTATGTGTGACAGTTCAGTCTAACAGGGCTTGGTTTTAAAAAGAAACGTGTGTGTTGACGTTCCTGTGAACACTGACTGACACTTGGCCGCCTGATGGACCACCAGTCGGATCAATTCCTGTCAAGCTAGACTGTCTTTGCTTTGCCGTCTAGGTTGTTTAATACTGAGAGGGTAATACCTAATTCCAAGTTAATCAAAAATTGAAAAATTAAACAGCTTAAACTGAATGATTAAATAACAAATAAATGTGCGCATCAACTTTTTTGACTTAAAAATGTACCTTTCATAAGATTTGGGGCTTTTTTGAGCTCAGTCTGTGACCACATAATACTTCTGTTAATATTCCTGCTAAATGAGCTTCTTTTCTCTGCGGGTTAGAAGTTTCATCTCTCTAATGAAACATTTGTCCCCTCTCGTTTTCAGACATTTAATTCATCAGGCAATGTTCTTCCTTCGCAGCGGCACTGGCTAATAACACCTCATGATGCATCAGTTTGAACAGATTGTCCTTTTTCACTGTTTGTCTATGGGTGCCCAGAGTAATTAGTCAACTCTCGCATTGCATTGTGACAATCTTCTCTTGATTTCCTTCTGTGTCTGTTGCTCATTTATCTCGACGATGTTTCACTTTTTCCTTTTTGTGTTCAATTATTGATGGTCCTGTTGGTGGAATGTGACATATTTAAAGGCGGACAGAAGGTTTTGACAAAGTGTTTACACAGAGTTTTAAGAAGGTAGATTCTACCTCCTCCATGCTGCCACGGTGACACTTGTCTTCTCACCTTTCTTCTCTCTTTACAGTCACTCTGCTGTGACACACTGGGAAGAGTTTGGTGTCATGATTGCTCTTATTAAAGCATTAGGCCATACTGCCAGATTGAGTAATCAGTCGTGTGTGTGTTTGTGTAAATGTCCTTGTGTGGCGAAGACCAAAAGAAACAGTAGACAGACACAATGCTGTATCAGCAAAGAAGCATAGCAGTCTTAAAACATCACACAACTGTTTTGGAGTCAGTGTTGTCACCATTGACTGTATATAAACATTGGACTGAGTGACTCCTCCCCTCTTACGTTCCAGATAGGAAGTACCTGCCCGCTGGCTCCAAGAAGTCAAAATCCCATAGACTTCTATGGAGAAATAAACAGCTTTTACTCAGTCATTATATTTATCAGAATAACCATTTTTGCTCTGCTACCTTTTTTAACATCTTTCATTTCTAGTGCCCTGGATTATAAAAGTAATTTGGACTTCATGCTAACTATCTATTTTTGGGGGGTTGTGTTTTGTTTTAAACGGCAAATACGCCGTCATAGATTTCCAGAAGTAAAAACTTGATAAATATGAACATTTTACAAAAACTTTTCATGAATCCACTGTATTATGAAAATGAAAATGTGAATGGTTTATACAAATATATTAAAACACATTTTTTCAAAAGCAAATTCATTGGAACGTAATGCATTGTGGTCTATATTTACTAATCTGGTTCATTCATGTGTACTGGTTTTTCGCAGATATTTCAGGGAAACAACCTTGGAGTTACTGTGAATGCATTGAATAAATAAAGTAATGTCTGACTGATCGACTGACTTATCTCTGACTCTTTTGTGTTTCTTAGTGCGCCTTATAGTTCAGTGCGTCTTGTATATGACATATGCCCAAAAATAGATTATTCATTGACACTGAGCCTTATAATTAGGTGCACCCCATAGTGCGAAAAATATTGTAAGCCATTTTCTAAGATAATGTCACTCTCACTCAATCCAGTTCTTATACACAGTCAATTGTTGTAACTCACAAATTGCGGAACGGTAGGCTAATAGGTGAAAATCAAGGAAAAAAATGTTAAATGTGCATCAAAACAAGTCCTTTTGACTTATTATCTTGTTTCCTTATTCATTTTCATTTAACTTTCCTTCTTTTTCTTCCAGCTCTTTGGCCCTTTTCTCCTCTTGACCGGCAACATGTGTACTTTATTCTTAGGAGCCCTGATCATGCCTCCTCTTCCATGTTGTCTCCATCTGTGCCCCTCACCCTTCCCCTCGTGCCTCTCTATATACTGAAGTGACATTTGTTAGCTACCCAGGCTGCTGGCTGCCTGCAGCTCCACTCTGTGATCTGATCACTGCCTTGCCTAGATGGGGCCCATTCATTAGAGTGAGAGGGGGGGCAGAGGGAAAGGACACACACACAAACAACACATACACACACACCCACCACAAACAGCCTTGTGATTCTATGAGAAGCAAATCTAAAGGAAAATGTTGTGTTGCGACCCATGCAGGTGCATTTTCTCTCTCTTTTTGTGCCACATGCATTCCTTTGCTCGCCACTTACTTACCCTGTGAGCACCACCACAAAATCCATGACATTCCATCCATTTCTCAGGTAAGAGTTCTTGTGGAAGGCAAAACCAAGTGCCAAAATCTTTATTCCAGACTCGAAACAAAAGATCCCAATGAAGTACGGCTCCGTGTCGTCCTAGGGAAGCAAAAGGGAGGAGAAAACGAAAGAAAATTCAAGTATGAACATGATAATTACAGCAGAGAAAATAAACAAAAAGTAAAATGACAAGTCTATTGTATTTTTTGCTTAAAAAGATGCCAATTTTTGAAACCTCTGTTCAACAATGGCACAACTTCTGAGTATTTGATGTAAAAATATAAATTACTGTCAGAAAAATAGGTGGGCTGCATAGGCGATATATTCATATTAAGTGTGTAAATGGCAGCCAGGTGCTGCTAATTCAATGCACCAAACGAGCTGAACTCAGGCAGGTGTGGGGACCTCTAAAAACTGATCTTTCATTGGTAACCACATTTACATGGACACCATGTTACACCAATAAAGAGGATATGGATAACTCATACTTCTGAGTTACAGTTTTAAAGTTTCTCTGAGAAGAATGTGATTGGAATATTTGTATATGGATGTAAACTAGGACAATTAGCAGTTTTGGAGCTTTCAAAGCACAACAGAAATTTAGGGTCTTAAAGTGAAAAAGAATCACTATTGGAAATGATGTAAACAGAAGGCTGTCTTTCTAGGAGTCAGAGCCAAGAGTTTTATGTTGAATAAAAAAACATTAAAAGCAGCTTTCTACTCCTGACATCACAGTATTTGAGTTTTCAATGGATGCTTAGCTTAGTCTGGGTCAACCGGAAGGTAGTCTAAAGCACAGTAGCTCATTACCACAGAAAGACAAGAAAACAAGAACAATGAAATCAATCAGATCACCTGTAACAATATCAAAGATGATGTGGCACAGAGAAAAAAAAAAACTTTAAACACTCATTCATTTAAATCTAGTAGACTCCTTAACACCAGCAGAATCAGTCCCAGCAGTCTCCTGAATTTAAACATGCTCTCATACAGGATAGTGCTTTACACATGCATCAGTGGGACTTACCAGGCGTTCAGACAGTGGGGTCTTATCTCCATCGGGCAAATGTTGTTCCAGAGCGAGGACAATGCAGTTTGCAATGATGGTGGCTAGGATCATCCACTCAAATGGAGTGAGGAGAAGCAGTTAAGGAAAAAAACACTTAAACATTACTCAAAATGGTATCATGGAGTCCACAAAAAAAACAACTAGTACACGCTCAGTACATACATGTTAGACACAAGTTGATACTTGGACAAATACACGCTCAATTGTTTTTATTCCAATCTAGTACTTGTCGGTAGGATTACAACTGTGTAGCATCATAGCTCTAGATGTTCTTAAATGAGCAATAAAAGAAACTCATCTGTGGGACAAATTGTTAGAACTGATAAAGTTTGGAGCTGAACTGCCATGGCACCTATGAAATAGATTCTAGTCAAGAAGTACAGGCTGTCGGTCTGCATTCCCAAGAGGTCAGCCTCATATCTCACCATCAACATGACTAAGGTACGTTCTTTGAAGGCCCATAGCGTTTTACAGTCACAATCCCATTTACCCAGTTACACACTGATGGCAGCTCCACTGCGGAACACTGGCGGCAACCTTCCACCAGAGGAAAAACAACAAATCTTCAAACACTACATGAATGCAGAATAACTGTCTGGCCTGAACAAAGGTGAATTTATGTGTAGTGGGCCATCCGTGGGGAGACACCTGAACTACAGGGAAAATATAACATAAGGATAATCAAAATAGTTTGTTTTAGTTTGGCGGGCCAGATTAAGTAGTTTAACGGGCCATAAATGGCCCCCAGGCTGTAGTTTGCCCA
>NC_050519.1:14502489-14524046 GCF_002922805.2 Oryzias melastigma | reverse complement strand
AGATATTTTTAGGCCAGCAGAGAAGGCTTTGCAGGCCCTGACGGCCCGCCACTGAGATCTACGATCTTAATGTTTCAAGCAAGCCCCATAGATTTGCCAATTATATCCAAATCCACCTGTAAGGGGGCTCATTGCTCCAGTATGTGTGTAAATTTGTCTATATGAAGATGAGATATATGCTAAAAGGAAGACAAAATCAAGGAAGTTTCCACAACAAGGAACTACATTTATAATGAGTGGACTTGACTTTTTTATTTATTGGAAAAAGAACAGTCTTTTTTCTGAAACTTGAATTTTTACTCATTTACTGAATTGCTTGTCCCTGCACTTCCCCAAAACGTTGAAGGTTGTTTTCATTGTTTCTGCATTTCCTGGGAAAGCCAGACATTCAAGGAGCACCTTTTCTGTCTCTCAAACTAGGGAGGTGCCCAAGACTTAAAGTGTATCCTCAACTATTCCTTACCATGGGTTATTGTGAAAAAAAGTAAAAGTCGGATCTTATAATCTGGTAAACTTAGATTTAGACAAGGGGTGTCCAAATTCAGGCCTCGAGAGGCCAAAATCCTACATGTTTTCCAACCAACTTGCATTTGAAGCTCCTTATTGGCTAAACACACCTGATCCAGGTGATCAACAGCAGATAAGGCGGGGTTTCTGGAAAACCAGCAGGAGACCGACCCCCGACTCCCCTGCTTTAGACTGTTGAAAAAGTCGTCTATTTGCGACAGACTCTGCCTTCATTATAGCACAGACTCATACAATTTTGAAAAAAAACTGGTGACTCATACTTTGCCATACACTTTCAATAATAAATTTCTTCTTTCGAAATGGCTAAAAATAGCAGCCGCAGCTTTAAAAGCGATGGAAGAAGCAGAGGTTACAGCATTCTGCCCTCCCGCGCTCCAGTCTTCAGTTTTTCTGTGGATGTGTTTTCTTCTCTTTCTGCGAATCCTTCCTCTGTGTTATTTTTGAGGTGTGTGCATCTTCAAATTGAAATAAGGACTGTAGGCTGCAGACCAATGTGTCTGGCCAAGAAAAGTGAAGTGAGGCACTCAGAGTAAGCAGTGGAGCCAAATGACGCACATGCACACACACTTTTACTGGCCTTTTATTAACCTTGTCTGCCATTGCCCCATACCGTCTTTATGGTCACTTTCTCTTCTCCTCTTCAGTAAAGCACTTGCATGTGTCTTAATGATATATCTTTACCTTCTCCTCTAAGTCATTGCTCTCTTCACGTTTTACTGCCAGCTGTTCTTTCCCCAACACCCTTCTTCTTGTTTTTTCCCCCTCCTACATTCTTACACTCTTCCTTTAGCCCGCCTCTCTTCTCCCAAGTCTGCCCATCAATCACCCCGGTGGCAATTTCCATTCAATATCAAATGAGATAGCGAGAAGGCACAAGAGATGCCGTGTCAGCAAATGCAAGAGGACACAAACAGCAAAAAAAGAAGGCTGGATAGGAGGAAAATATATGGAGGGCTAAAATGAAAGAGAGAGAAAAACAGATTGTCCTGTGGGCACAGACATGGTTGAAAAGAGTGAGTGGTGGAGAATAAAAGAGAGAGAGAGGGAGGAGGGAAACAACAATGGGGAGGAGAGAGGGGCATGGAGGAAGAGCACAGTAGTGCTGATCGAGAAATAAAGCGAGGGATAACAAAGGGGTGTGATAGGATTGCAGTATTTTCTCCCGCTGAGTGGCACGTATGCTCGGTAAGAAGTAGGTTAGAGACTGCGCTCGCTCACAAACACACTTGTGCGTGAAAATGCAGAGCTGGGGAAAAAAAGAAGAATACAGGATGGAAGACAATACATCATCCTGTCCCATGCAGCATGCATAAATGCATGGGAGCTGCTGCCACACAGTTCGGCATTCACCAAGTTCCTCATAGCTCATCATATGTGGTTATGCTTATGGAGCTTCCACACACGTTTTACTGTAGGAACACAAGGAAAACTTAAAATTACCACTACTGTTTACTTATAGACGTGCTTTGAAATGCAGTTTGGAGAAGAGTCGGAAAAGTCCATTGTTCCGTATCAGATCTTTTCTTAATTCCTTTACATCTATTGTTCTAAATATGCATCAAATCACTTCCTCTCCAAGACTACCTTAAGGTAGCATCTACATGAAAGTAATAACATAAGGGATTTGTATACACAAATGTACACAAAATAACACTTTAGAATGAGAAACTATTTAAAGAACATTAATAATGTGGTTACAAGTCTCTTTTTTTGCATTTTTGATGTCTTATAAACACCGGATAAAGTGTTAATAAGTTGCTTATGAACATAGTTTCTAGTGTTTCTCTGGAACTTTGAGAAAGTATAATGGTATGGGCCCTCTTTCTCTTTAGTGCTTTTAGTGTCGCTCCACTCTTTTTTAATCTCAAGTATTTTACAGCATAAATTTGAAATACCAATAGGATGAATTCTCAATAAATGTTCTAAATCATGATATCAGGGTGGGGTGATACTGAGCATTTGGATATCAATCCAATAACGATCCCATACATGTCAATATCGCCGATATCAATACCAATATTGATCTAATACTTGCCTATATTAACGATATCGATGCCAACACCTATCCGAAACCTGTCAATATTACCAATATCAAAATCAATACCAACCCCATACCTGTCAATATTGCCAATATAAATACCAATACCACTGTGATAATTGTCAATATCACCGGTATCAATACCAACACTGATCCAATACTTATCAATATTAACAAATATCAATACCAAAACCGATCCGATGCCTGTCAATATTATCAAAACCAATACAGATCCGATACCTGTCAATTTTGCCAATATCAATATCAATACCAATCTGATAATTGTCAATATTACCAATATCAATACCAATACCGATCCGATACAGGTCAATATCGCCAATATCAATACCAATACTGATATTTTTCATAAATGTGGTGGATGTGACACAAACCTCAAAATCTCAATAGTTTTTAAATGCCGTGAATGTTTTGTTTTTTTGTACATATAAAACATTTCAAACTACAGTGGAAATATTGATATCTGCTGGCCAGCATCGATCCGATACCATTTTGAGATCGACATTATTGATATTTTGGATCGATCTGCACAGGACTATTGGATATGAAGAAAAAAAAACTTTTAAAGAATCCAAAAACCTGTGAAATGTTGTTAAACACAGTTTCTGAACAGCTAAGAGTACATTAATAATTTGCCTCTAAAATTGTAGGCGGGACTGATTTCACAGATGACGTTTGCTCCCTGTCCATTATCCATCTGTTTAAGTTCTGCTGCTAGCTGACAGCTCCTCACACTTCCAACCTAATATTAGCAGTGATACAAAAATGGCGAGCAATATCGGAGCTACCCAGCCTTAAGGTGCTTACACACCATCTGCGTCGACTCGCATTTAAGCAGCCACTTTGATGGAAAGTCTACGCGAATGCGCGTAGGCCAGAATGCTGGGCTTCCGCATCTGAAACGCTCGTGATCGCGCATGTTTTTAAGTCCAGTCAAAGGCTCTACATACAACTTGGGCGGGCATGATCGTACACTGAAGTTCAACCGGTTGAAAATGTTCACGCTTAATCATTTTGAACAATCTTGTACTCAGATTTGGTAGAGACTTATAGTGGTTCCTTCCTACAAAAGATGGTAGTATCAGTAGCTGTAAACATGATTAGAAGGATAAATTAATGCAATTTTCATGGCTAGATTAACATGACACCAAGACTGACATGTATAGGAACAGAGCTGTGAAAAGCAAGATTTAAGCAAGATTTGCAGGATTTTGTACCACTGTGACTCTACACCACGACCCTCTACCCACTGTGGGTGGCGGACAAGTGCTAGAAAACAGTAAAAGAGATTTTTTACGACTGGTCCCGATTCAAAACAATTGGAATGAAGAAATACTCAGAAATGCAATTTAAGCGTAATTTTATTTATATATATATATATATATCCTCCAACATAGGAAAAATGTAACAAAAACACGATTTTCATCGGAGTGGGTCTTTAATTACTTTTGTAATATACTATATAATATATTTAACGCTATATATATCAATATATAATATATGTATAATAATGTATAAACTGTATAATACATATAATATATATATATCATATGTATATATATATATATATATATATATATGTATATATATACATATACTATAATATAATTTATATAATATACAGAGCTCGGGTGGGACTTCATTAAGGAAGTTATTCTAGCAAACGAGCATCAAATACAATTTTCTTGCCACATAGTCGGTTTGTGCTGCCATTGTATTTTCCAAACACGTTCAAAAAGTCCAAAGAATAAAGATGAAGTCCAAAGAATAAAGATGAAGTGAGAACCGGAACCGAACGAACACCTATCACCTCACTCTCCCCTTCCAGTGTATCAGAGAAACTACTTCCCTCTGTCAGCTTATTTATATCCCTCGTTCCTCTGTCCTCTCCCCTTCCATCTCTCTTTCTTGGTGTGTCCTGTTACATTATGCAGCAGCAGCAGAACAGCTCAAATAATGACTTCACTTTCTCCTCGCTTTCCCTCAGAAGCACTGATTTGATCCGATAAATAGGATTAAGAGGAGTGTTTAAAATCAAACTAATTATTTTGATAATCAGAAACTGTACAGTTGAAAAGCGCAGCAGAAGGGCTTCGATTTTTTAACTCTGACAGTATCTTTTCATTTGCAGTTTTATTAAAGCATTACTTTCAAGACCCACTGGGGCTAATAGACTTAGTGACTATTACACATAGCTCCAAAGAAGGGATGCTCTGCTACACTTTAGCAGATAGAATGTAATTACTGGTATCTGCTCAGGAAAATTTCTGCCTAGATGTCACACCGATACAGTCACGCTTTGACCATGATGTCTGTGAATGCATCAAAGCTTTAGTTAAATTGATGCTGCAATTCTGCAAGAGGCCACTAGGGGTTGGTTTTAAAAGAGATCGTCAAAAAGTCAGATAATACACACTATGGTATAATCTGGCTTGGAAGAATCTTTTCTATTTTTTCTATTTCTATATTTTCTGAGCTCAAATTGCTGAACATTGGGGTTTGTTTTTTATCAATAGCTCGATAACTCTTACATTACGTCCTATGGGGGATATTCGAGATTTTTCATCTAGTATATTAATAGCTTTGGTCGAAGCAAGAGAAGCAGACTTTTTGTCTTACTGCTTTTTTTTCTCCAACAACCAGTGAAATGAAATGACCTTCGATAATTGAGTAAATCAAATTCAGTGTGGAGTATTTGGAACTGGGATGTTTTCTTGCTTTTCTTATTGATAATTTGGTTTTTGGTACATTCAAAAGTGAAATTTTACTTCATATTATGTATTGAAAGAATGAGAAAAAAGCTGCATGTCAGAAATAAACATTATTCAACATGTATTTGAAAAAGCAAACAAATAATATCAGTAAAAAGCTGTTGTGAATCTCCTCTTCAAGGTATTAAGAATGAATGAATAAACTTATTTTTTTATAAAGCTTTACGGTACCAAATAAAAGAGAAACACAAATACATTTAAAACTTAATTAAGTTATAAAAAAGATAAAAAAAAAAAAACAAAAGCATAAAATTACAAAAAAGCAATAAAATATATAAAAGAATGAAAAAAATGTCAAAGATTAATAAAAGAGAATAAGATGCTTTTAACTACTAAAATCCACTCTAAAAAAGTACGTTTTTAGTTTACATTCAAAACTGTTAAGTTGTATAAGTGCAATTCACATGCACACACACAGAGGTGCCAACGTCCAATTAAAATCACTGTTTTTTGCTTACTATCCCATTGAAATACATCAAATAGAGAAAGGGGCGGAGCTACAGTGGGGCAGCCTTCCCACCCCCAGCATAAAACTTTGCCCCCACCCAATTTTTGAGTCAATACTAGTATAATTATTGACAAAGATTAATAAAACAAACCGTTTGTATAATAAAACAGTAATAAAACAGTTTTGTTATCTCTTCACTTGCTTCCACTCTGCTGTTCTCATTTCCCTCCCTTTCAAAGTTTTCTGTATTAAAAGTTCTTAAGCACCGATAATGATCAGTGATCTGTCAAAGCATATTTGGACTAAACAAATCATGTTGATTTATTAGTTCCTCTACATATTTTCTAATTAAGGCACTCTTAAAAAGCCAATATGCGGATAGTTAAATGTGAAGCTCAGTGTTTCAAAATGGTAGACTAAAACGTTTAAAACGTTTGTCCATATCCTTTCTTCATCTCTGCAGTTGCAGCTTCTTCACCATCCGCATACAGAGAAGTTGTCACTTCGCAGAAGATGCTGACGCTGGTGTCAGTGCAGCATGACTTCTTTCCCTGAATATTTATGTTGCTAAAATAAAACGCAACAATGCACGCTGATTTAATATATATATATAACTTTTTCCTTCTGTTTGTTTGTGCATGTGTGTTGACTGAACAGCAGTGTGTGCCAGCACACTCTGCAGGTAGAGTGCAGGCTTCCTGCAGAGTTTGTCTAGTAACAGCTGCAGCACGTGACCAAAACATGAGCATAGGGGAAAAAAAAGAAAAAAATCAATCCATCAGACTCTCCAACTCTTTATTTTCTCTCTGTCCACGTATCTGAAGCCCAAAAATAGCCCTTCCCGACGTCACTGCACCTCTCACACACACTCACAGACAGAGGTACACTCTCAGACACACACCCAACACACACACTCATCCAAACTGGCTTGTGACTGAATAATTCAGCAGAACCTCAACGCACGATTAAGAGAAAGAGGAAGGAGGAATATCGACTGAAGAGAGAGAGAAGAAAAACAACAATGCTCTATTCATGCAATTATCATTGATAAATAAAGAATATTTTAACATCTATTTTACCATACAAAATGTGTAATTGGTAAAATCTCTCTTTAACTTGAGTTGCAATGTTAAAATCTATGAAATTCAAATTTTTATATCCAGTTTTTTTTTCTAATATCCAACCCACAGTCAAAGTATTTGTGACTGGCAGGAGGATGTCCAAACTGATGCTGTGAGGTAAAAAAAACCTGATGACTCACGGGATACATCTAATTTAAACATAAAGGAATTGACTAAAGCAGCAAGCAGTGGCTGATTTTATTGCCTATTGATTTTTATTTATTTTTTCTGTGCTGATGCTTTTAACCCTATGTTGAAATTGACATTGGATCATCAAATACTATAAAACATTTAAAGAAAAAAATTTGATGTTTACGCATCTAAGAGAACATTTTTGGTCATCTTACGTTTACTTTAACAAAAATCAAGCTGAAACAAAAACAAATTCATCTGTGCAACAGCAAGTTCCCTGATAACACCTCTATAGAATTCCACAACCTACGTTTCAGGTAAGCGCTGATCAATAACGATCATAAACCTCACAAATAGTATGAGCCTGAATCATTTAGAACAGGCATGTCCAAAGTCCGGCCTGTGGGCCAAATGCGGCCCACGTTCAAATTTCCGACAGTCTGCATGCTCCTTTCATTAAATCAATACCATACGGCCCCCGACATTTTCGTAAAAGTAGATGCACAATTTCTTGATGGTCGGCTAAATTACGTCTCACTTATTTCTAAAAGATAAATTGTTAATAAAAAAGAGAAGTTGAGAATGTCAGTCAAGGTTTCAGGGACAAGAAGAAGTTGGTATTTTTTGAGGGAAATATTCCTAATTTCCCAAGAGATTGTGGCTGTTTTCAAAGCGTTCCATTTCAAAAGGGACTATCAGACAAGACAAACTATCTACAACAAGCTAACTGAGAAATAACGTGAAAAATTTACAGTAATTTTGGTGAAAAACTCTTATAAATGCATTTGTTTTCTATATGAACCAATAAAAAGTATTCCATTGCAATAATATTTTCATAATTTATTTGAATTTAATCAAATCAAATGTGGTCCTCTTAGCAAAAAGTTTGGACACCCCTAATTTGGAAGAAATAACACATCACCAAGAGAGAGAGTAATGTTAGAGAAGCACATATTGCTGTATTTGTCATGAAATAGGTAAGAAAACTACCGTCAAACTACTACTTTTAATCACTTTCCTAAAGATATTTTCTCATTTTCTGAAGAGTGAACGTCCCAGAATTTTTTTTAATTTAGAAAATATAAGTCACAGGAAGAAAAAAAAGCTAAAAAAAAAAACCAAACAAAAAAAAACAACCTTCATTTCAGATCTTATAGGCCTCGCTGACTATACAGATCCATTCGTATTGTGACAGCACAATAGAAAAAGTACAGTTTTACCGCCAGGAGAAAGTCTTTTCTGTCTAAAACGACCAATCAAGTATGACGGATGATTTCAGAACGCCATCCAAACAAGTCCTATTGACAAGTGATGCCAAAGCAGTGATGCTAGGCCTTTAGACTGCAGTGATAAAAATCTAGCACTGCGTTTTAGAGGAAACATTTCTAAAGCACAGCAGTGGAGAGATAATTATTTGGGCTTGTTTTCAAGTGACAGCACTTTTACATATCTAAAAACAATGTTCTCTTCTATGAGAATCTGTTACTAATCATTTACTCTTAGGGGTCTCTGGGAAACATACTGCAGAATGTGCTTAATTCTAACTTAACACTCCTATTGAAAATAAACTTTTGCAAAAAAATAAACAAAAAATCTCCCAAATGTTAGACTAATGTTTTAAACGACCATCTCTGAAGTGTGAAGTAGTCAGTTCTCAGAGTCAAACTGCAGGAGAGAAATAAAAAGGTTGATGAATCTCACTTGAGCGAAAAAAAGAATTAACGGTAAATGAAAATGACAAAACTTCTACTCCTATAAATCAAAAAGACTGAAAAGGGAAGAGGAAAAGTGACAGGAGAAGGAAAGGGAAGGAGACTCTTGATATTAGCACAGCTTGTATGTATCGGCCTTTTCATCTACTCAGCGCTTTTTAAATATGGAAAAATATATTTTCCATAATCACCTTCAGCTAGATAAATCTGTAGATTTGATTTCCATTAATAGTCAGTAACTAGTTGAAACCTATACATTAAATAATATTCAATTTGGTATGAGGATTGACAATCAGAACTCTACCTTCTCTAGTACACACATCATCATTGTCATCAGTCATTGTTTCTCTATAACAGTTCATGTTATAACAAATGTTAACATTTTCAAGACAATATTGTTAAAAAAACTGTAATTACAGAAGATGAGCATCATCTCAAATGACGTTAGAGATTTATCCCTTAAACTAAACACTGATAGCAGTGAAGTTGTGCGGGATACTCACGCTTTTTTGCAATAAATGTATATTTTTAACAAAACATTTAGGTTTTTTGGTATTATATAAAGCAAAAAAAACCCTTGTGATGATGATTCTCCATGCATCACTATGTGGACTGGAGAGGATAAAAGTTCTCCTCTGAGAATAAGTCTCACATGATCAGGATGTGTGATTGATGGACAGAAAAAAAAAAGATCACAGTCTCAGAATGGCTGAATCATATGCGCATTGAAATAAAAAGTATGCCTGCTGATGTTAAACCTGTTATGTTATCAGCTGACAGAAGCAAGCTAGAGAACAGCAACTAAATAATTCAGATTCTGCAGTGAATGCAGATCATTGACTTACCACATTTGTTACGCCCCTCCTGACCAACCGAGAGCAGAAACATAACATAAAACTCAGGGACAAGAGAATATTTTCAGACCAGTACCAATTAATCATATCCACACTAGTGTCGGGAACTCCAAGAACCCCAAAACACCCCAAATGAATTGTCAAACAGAAGAAGAAACCACTGACGGATCTGTCAAACCCAGGGTGTATTCAGACTGGACACATTCGGTTCACTTAAACTGAACCAGAACTCGTTTCCCCCGATTATCCAGATCTAATTTTCAGTTTGAACACACCGAACCCTGGTCCGGGACCAGAAGACGCTCTCCGACCCATCTTTCGAGGAAGTCTCGGTTTGTTTCTAATTGGGCTGAGCTCCGGTTTGCTCTGAGTTTTTTCTTAATCTGAATAGGTACCAAAGATACCGTACCAAAGCAGCAACTAAACTTGACTTTAATATAGACGTTTAAAATTGGTCAGCGAAATATACAATTTTGAATAAGTGAGTCCCGACAAGGATTGCAAAGTTTTGGACTACCATTATTCCTTCTCTCGTTGTATTGCCTCGCCCTCATAATTCTTGGTCAATGACTGAAGAGATATTTAGTCACTTTGTTTTGTTTAAAAGATTTGGTTCGAAACAGAAGTTTCTGGTTGAAAGGCAGTCTGAATACAGACCAACGGCAAGGTTCAGGATTTGAGCCAAATTAAGCGGACTTGTCCTGGATCAACAGACTTTTCCAGTCTGAACACACCCTTAGAAAAAGACAGGAGACAAACCAGTCCCACCCACAAAAGCTATGCTATCCAGCTGTATATCCACCTATCATGGTCTAGACCAGGGATAGGCAACGTCAGACCTCAGGCCTCTTATTCCTGCATGTTTTTCAACATACCCTGCTCTGGCATGTTCTAATTAGCTGGACACACGTGAACCAGGTAATCAATCAGGAGTAGGACATGGATATCTGGAAATCATGCAGACATAGCACCCTGCAAAGCTTGGAGTCACCTATCCCTGGTCTAGACCTACAAGGCAAAAAATCTGCAAAGAATCAACCACTTCGCCCGTCACAGAGTGAGAACAGAAGCAACCATCAAGATCAGAGAAAGTTATGGGAGACTTCCAAAGCAGAAGTTCCAGGACTTTTGTAATAGTCGCTTTTATCAACAGTCTGATGCACTGGTCAAACTCACTGTCTTATTGCAGGTTGGTCTGGAAAAAGTCAAAGCCTAGTTTTTACACCTAAACCCAAAGTCACAAAGAAATTTGAGAAAGTAGGAAGAAAAAAACAAGTATAGGAACTCCCAAACTAGTCAGAGTATGTCTGACCTTTATGTTAAACACTAATGTGCTCAAACTCTTGTTTACTGCCTGGACATTCTTTATCATACATGTGGTTTAAAGCAGGGATAGACAACTCCATGCAGATTGCAGCCCTCGAAGCCTGGAGTTGCCTATCCCTGCTTTAAAGAATTATGGTGATCCATAAAAACAATGACAGAATACCTAAAGCACAAGTGTCCAAACCAAGACTGAAGTTTCTTTCCTTACGATCGAGAACCCTTTTTTAGTGTTTATCCAACTTTCTATTAAAGAATAAGACTGGTTACTCCTCCATTATGTAATAACTTTCTTCATCAACCAAGAGCAGAAACATCAACAATACAAGTGTCAAGAACTTGATGTAACCACAGATTACATAAACAACCCATATGAGAAATCAAACAGAATAAAACAGTGATGGGTCGCCCAAACTTGCAAGAGAGGAGACAAATCAACTCCACCCACACACAGGGCTTTCATAGCTATTCCCCTATATCTACCAATCACAATCTACAAAAAAAAAAAAAAAATCTGCAAAGAATCAACCACTGAGACACAATGGAAGTGACCACACAAATGGTAAGACTGCAGTTCCTAGAGCAGGAAAAGCCTCATGAGAGGGAGTTCCCAACAACCTGTCATATGTTTTAGGTTTGGCTGTCAAAAATGAACACATTTTTAATAAATAAGGAAAAAGGCAAATGTACTTTGAGAAAAAATATCACAAGTAAATGTTTGTGACACTTTGCTGCAACATTTTTTCCAGTTTTATGTGTTAAGCTAATTTATTGGGCTCAATGTAAGAAGTCATAGATTGACTTTTTGCAGCTCTACGAGACCAGAAATTGAAATTTGGGTGAATTTAGTCTTTTCCACGTTGAAATGTGAAGAACTTGTGTTTGAAATGTGCTGAAAACTTTATTTAAAATTGTTTGAAGGCAATCAAAGTGTTATAAAGCGAGAAAATATGATTTTGAGAGTGTCTGGTCTCATTTTGCAATCTGTTTCTAATAAATAGAACGTGATCTTCAATTTGTGGATAGTACTTATGATCTTTTCAGGCAATGCTGCGACTAGGTTTTGCACAACATCATTTAAAGGGTCTATTGGTACTGGCCTTATCCAGATGAATCCTACTTGATGGAAAGATTCCTGGAGCAGATGCCTATCGACCACTGTATCAGGACGCATGTTCACAGGTTCCCATCAGGCACCTGATAGGCAGCACTGGCTCCAAATCATGTATGTACGTATGTACTGGCCAGATAAGATCTGATGTCAAACATGTTTAACACTGAATTCAATGGACAGATGGGTGACCTGTTCAGGGTGTACCCCGCCTTCACCCAACAGGAACCAGGACAGGCTCCAGCAACCCTGTGACCACAAAAGGGATACAATGGATTAAGAAAATGGATGGAAGGAAGGAATTCAATGGGAAATGTGACCCTTCTGAAAGCAGCTTCCAGTGGGCCTTTGAAGAACTGCAACATTTCTGTTTGTTTCAATCTGATCATCCAGTTTTGAAATGGGAATTAAACAGGCTCTCCAAATAAAATTTACTGCCAAGAATCATTGATACAAAAATCTACCAAACAAATATGGATCTAGTTGTTGTGGCATCTAGTAAATAAATATATATTTTTTACATCTTTTCCTTTAGTGATTTTGTGTAGAGGTGTTGATACAAAACATCTAAATGTAGTAGCATAGCGTGAGAAATCCTATCTTCTAAAAGTAGATAAAGCACAGGATCAGAGGCCACTTCAGTAATCTTAGACATAGCTAAATGTGAGTCTGTAACATAATGGATGCATCTGTGTGTCTGATTTATCAAAATCACAAATCCAAATCCATCCAACATTTCACCTTTTGCCTAATTGCAACATAAACGGCAAAAAAGGTTTCGGTGCTTTGACAGACCCAATATGTTTCCATGAACGCATACATTTCACAGGCTAATCTGTTAAATTGATCAAACATGGTAAAAGTTTTACATAGTTAAAAAAAGCAAATTCAATAACACATTTTTTCCAGTAATAGCAACAGAAACCACAAACAAGCAGTGTTATTTAAAGCCCAGAACAGCACGTGAGGAAGATTTTATTTCAAAAGCCGTATCGTGTGACTCGTTTGGTTTTTAATCCCTGCCCAGTATGTAACATGATATAAATACTGAGCAGAACATCTGGAATGCATCAACACCATCACAGACAATTACTCTGATATATGACCTGTAAAAAACTATGCACTCAAAACACTACAGTAGGAGATACTTTATCCTATAATTAACACTTAAATACTATGAATGATCTATTATTAGTATTTTTCAAATAAATTTAAATTAATCTTTGCACAAACAGCTCTTTCGAAAGGTTTAAGGTGCAATCCTTTGTCCAAGGTCAGTATTTACACACCGAGAATCTAATTTATTATTCTTCTCAGAATCAACAGGAATAACTACTGAGTCACAGAACTCAAGTATTACATTCACAATCTCAACTGAAACCTGTAAATATTTGATTTTGTTTAAATAGTTGATTTCCCAGCTGCATTATAAATAAAGCTCAGATTAATGAACCAATCAAAGACGCAAAACCTTCAATAAAGTGAAAAAAATGGTAATATTGCTACAATTTACTAAGACGTGTCTACAAGCCAAACCAGTGCCCACAAAGATGAAGCTTGGGTTTTAAAAGATCCCTCCACATTTCATAAAACCAATCTGTTTGCCATCTAAAGTATGTACAAATACGAGGACTTAATATTTTCTTTATGTTGTATTTGACTTACAATTCATATATACAGCATTTCTTGTATATATTGAGTTTGAGCTTAAAAAACTAGTAAGATCTGGTTCTTTCACCTGGTTTGAATCCTGTTCAGGGCAAACTTCCAGTAGGACCATAGGCAAGATCTAATTAAGCTTAATTTTGCCTACCTATTGGTACATAATGGAAGTTGATGCGATTGGGAAACCAGGACATGTGGTGAAAAATGGATTACTGGAACAATACATTCATGGATGTGAAAGTGGAATCCTACCATACAAACCAGCAAACCCAGTGAAAGAGGTTACGTGAACTACAGTTACCCTGAAACCTAACATGCAAAACCAGATTGAAATATCCACTAGCTCAGAAACAAACAGCTCTGACTCAACAAGAGACTGAAGAAATCCAGCACAAATTACTTGGGGTAGCTAGGACAAAAGGTCAATTATCATCAACCCCAAACTCCAAGATTGAGTACGAGGATAAAGCAACAAGCTCAAACAACTACTAACTACAACTACGAACTAGTTTACCTTCTGAACGATGTGAATGCAGCCCTTCAAATAATACCTACTGCAACTATCACTGAAACCAAGGAGCAACAGTGATCCCTAAGGTGCTTGACCATAAGAAACACAAGAAGCAGTACCCTCCATTGCATGCAGAAAAGTCAGTCAACTATGGGACATGGAGAAAGGGATAACAAGTACAATCAGCTACTCATACCTGTGACAATGGGAACTCCCAAACTCCCTCTTCAGGTAGCTGCCTACCTGAAGAGGGACACTACAAAACCAAGGGCCTCCTGTGTACAGAAACATCTGTGCTGAATAGGGCTAGAAATGCCATGGTCAAGAAAGAAAACAGATTCCAAGGTAGGCGGTGGTGATCAACCTAAAATCCTGTAGACTTCCAGATACAGACAAAATGGTAATGGCAAACAGATTGGACATAGTTGGAGAAAAAGGCGTGGAAGACGAAAAAAAAAGTTGGAAAAAAGTGTAGAAGGTGAAGACAACTCAATTGGAACACTCTGGGATGTGACCCCCAAGCTGGGAGAAACATTCCAGTAGATCAGAGAACAACATCCAAGATCTCCGTCTATGTCTGTCCATAGCTCTTGCCTCTCAAGAACATACTGAATTAGACTATTGGAATTCAACATAAACCCTTTTCACATAGAATTTTTGACCCAACTTTGAAAGAAGTCTGATGTACCTAATCACAGTTCAACAGTCTTCCCTTTTTTAACTCTTCTACTATCCTAGGTATGTTGACGTTGGGAGTAGGGTCATCTAAACCCCACAAGACAGTGCACTGACCTTTTTTTTTCAATGATTTTTAAATTTTCACTGGTTTCTGCAGCAGACATGAAATTCTGTCCACCATCCTCCACATTTATCATAGGACGGATAACACGTCAATGTAAGGCTTGGGTCATCTGGACCCCATAAGATAGCACAAATTTTAATAGAAATGTTTTCTGAAGTCCAGTTAACAAATATGTAACTTTAAAGCATTTTCAACACCCTTTCCAGAGGGTGATGGGGTGGAGTCATGCCAGCGTTTTCACCACACAGTTGTACTTTCATAGTAGGAGCTGCTATGGCACCATTTTGCTGAAATAACCAAATACAATCCAGAATAAAAATAAATAAATAAACCAATGCAATACAATCAGCATGTTATTAATCATTAATGAGGACTTCCTAGATATCCATTACATATTACATTACATAGGACTGAGCAGGTGTTTTTATTCAAAACACCTAACAGAGTTCTTGTAATCGTAGGCATTAAGAATGAAAATCAACCTCAAACCAGTTACTTTGAATAGCACGAATTATGGATTTTAAAGCTCTTATAGTATAAATTTTACAATTATTTAGTATTTTCTATGATTGTAATTTTCTCTTTTTTTGCTGTTTTGACAGCCTATTCCAAAGGAAAAAAAACACAAAAATGCTTTCAAAATAACAAATAATGTATGTTTTACAACATTTTTAGAAATATTTCTGCTTGAATTTTCTCCTTGAATTTCATCATCTGTAAATATTATTGCACTATTTTTCCATTACAGAAATAACAGCTTTAATCAACGATTTGAAACTAGTACATTAATCTAAAATAAAGCAAATTTTACAGATGAAATATTGTCTGCAAAATATTATCAAAATATATATATAATAAAATATTACTTTCTTGTGTCCTCATTTAGCTGTGATTGAATAATTATTTAGATTCCTGCACAATGGTAGAATCAGTTCACAGTTGAATACAAATGCGTGAAAAAATATCTTTAATTAAAGAATCCACTGAGAGTTTTACAGTCAATGTGATTTCTTTTTCCATCCGGGAAAATATTTAAATCAACACACATTTATCAGCCACTCTGCTGATGTAAAATCATAAGATTATATTTTTAGTGAGATATGTCACTTCCATTAAGGTTTTTGAACTAATAAGGCAAATCAGTGTAGTTTGGTAAAAACAATCCAAACATATAAAACTGTATTAAGTAAACTCTGACATTTAAGCTAAAATGACACTGGAGTCCGACGTGAGAAATCTTTGGTCTTGAGCTTGACAATAAAGTGACTCAGCCTTTTTTATTGCATTACACAACATAATTTGGTGAAGCACAGATGGCAGACTGAAAATATGATGTGTAAACGTATGGCATCTCGGTGGATGAAATTATATCTTTTTTTTCTCTTTTTATTTGTCAGATGTTTGCCTTTTGTCTCCACCACTAAATGGGTTTTTAACTTGTTTTCAATGTTTAAAAGTTTGGTAAATTGTAAGTGCAGTTGAACGTGTTTAATCTACAATGAATCAGGATCGCGTCATAGCAAGTGATTTCTATCATTTATATCCAAGTTGGTTTAGTTTGAAGAAAAAGTTCAGTTGAGGCCGAATGGAAGCAGTAACATTGAATGGAGTTACCAAGAACAACAGTAGTCATCGCATCTGCAGGACGAGTTCCTCTTTTGAATCGTGCTTTAACACATTTAGGAATTCCATTAAAGGAACAACCAATCATTGATCGGACAGAAAGGACTTCATCTGTTTCTGTGAATGGATGATGTCATTCTCACTGTATAAGGTGACCTCCAGTGATGGCCAAGCGATATGTTTTTTTTTTTTACAGGTTGCAACTAAATCACAGTTTATGAATGAATAAATGCTGAAAGCCATTTAGTTCATTTATTACAATAATCTTGTAATACACTTAATAACCTTCACTCAGCGTGTAATAAAGGGGAAAGACACTTCTAACTAGGAATGTGTTTATAGAGTACTCTGTCAATATTTCAACACAGTTAAATGACATTAATCTCATCTGCAGGACCACGCAATACAGCAAGAATTTGTTTAGCTTTATAATTAATATCCACTTTTGCAAGAAAGAGTTTCACTAGATGCCACATTTTTGTCAAGTTATCAATCTTTTTTTTAGTGAATTGCAATTTTAAAGATTTTCAAAATCAAACCCTTTTTTATTTTTACTTTCATCAGTTAAAACATTTTGCATGGCTGTAAAAAATGCAATAAAAAACAAAAAAAATGGGAAAAGAATTTAAGCAGCCCATAATGCCAACAGCTTTGGGCCTTGAGTTCCATGTTTAAAGATGCTCAGGTTGTCATAAATGGACATTTTAAAAATAAATAGGCCTAAATAAAAGAATGGTAGGAGGAACATACGTCACCACTGCAAGAAAACATAAATAAATGACACAGACTGAAACAGATTTCAGAGAGGGACAAGAATCATCACCACAAAATGCCAAATGGAACCATAATGAATAAAGAAATCAAACGATTTGAACAAAAATGAACATTTTATGAGTTAAAAAAAAGAAAACTGCAAGACAGACAGAGCAAAGCTTTGAGAAGACAAATAAGGAGAGTAAATAATCAAAAGCACAGTCCCTTTAGTTACTCTTCACACAAACACTGACAGCTGATGGAGCTACTAGGATTTTGTTTGTGACTAGAATCAGACGTGTCTTACAGGAAGTTGGACTAAAGAGAAAAACGATCTTGTTGACAAAAGCAGAAGGTTCTTTATGTAAGTTTTAGTTGTTTTGTTAGACTCATCTGTGCTGAGCTAAGACCATCGACCAAAACGCCAAATGCAGATTCCCCAAAGAAAAATAAATAAGGTTATAAAAGTGAGACAAGTGTTTTTTACAATAGTTTCTGTCGCAGAAGGAAACAATGAAATTAATAGGACTGTTGATGATTGAAAAAGTGTGGATAAATCCATCTTTTGCATTATTTGTGAAATTATCTCCAAAAGTCTCACTCTGATTACTTTTATTTTTCAAAATAGTGCTATTTTATTTATGATTACGTCGTTTTTAGCCAAAATTGAAAAACATCGGTGTTGTTCTCGAGGATATATTTTCTTTGGAGTTCATTAGAAATTGAATGAGTTGTGGGCGGGACTCTTGGTGCAGAGTAAGCCACCCACACTTCCCATCATCCATCTCTTTACGTGTTCTACAGCTAACTTACAGCCACAACTTAACATTACAGTTGCCAAAAAAATGTCAAGAAATACTGTAGCTATCCAGCCCGACAGCTTAGAGCCAGATGCTAGCATGGATGAGCTTATGGGTTGCTGTTATAGGTCCTATGTCACCTCTACAAGCTTTTCAAGTGGCTTTATTTTGGTGTGGTCCTGATTCACAATGATTTTAATAAAAAAATACTCTAATTTTCTTTGACAAAAATGCCACAAGAACATGTTAAAAACACCAAAAACGTCATATTTTTCTTGCAAAATCTTGATTTTTCTCAGAAATCCACCTTAAATTTGGACACTATCGATAGATGTGATCCGGAGGAACACACCCATTTCACCAGCCCTATCGGCGACCGAGGACATGCCACTGCTGGAGTACAACTCAGCATGATCATTACAGCAATTTCCCCTCGTGTCCTTAACGCTCACATCATTTTACACAAAGTAAAAAAACTGATGAAAATGCTGAAATCATTTGTCCTTTCTCCCTGCCAGCATGCAAACCTGTTCCGGTGAGGTGGAAAAGTGACATTCACTCAGGCACACCTGCATCTTGTGTGATTAGGAGAAGCCCTCAAATAAAAAATAAAGTCCATAACCGAGTTCCTACAGACACAGCTCCACCTGCTCTGACTCTCACTCACTGTTATTCACAGTATCTAGAAAGACACCTGCATCGTGCTGATATGGGAACTGCACACACACTTACATTCAGCTTATTTTCAGCTTCCCCCCTACCCCCTCCACATCCTCTATCCTGTTTCTCTGTACTAGGCATTGGGCCTACACTGCACTTGCTGACATCAGCAACCGAGACACCCCCACCACCTCTAACACTCCCATGAAACCCTGCTGCTCACTTTACCTGTCAGCTTAACCTCACGTGGACCCAAACTGGTGGAATATCTTTTTTGCACATTTGTTATGTAATGTAAAGCCTGCAGCACATACAATAAGAAAAAAGAAAGTGAAGCACTCTGTTCCACTGTTTTTGGTTTTAGGTCCATTTACTCACACAGCTCGTTAAAGGATATGGCCATTCGGTGATCTTTTTGGCGTATTTTCTCACGAAGTTATCCTCGCTGAAAATGAACAGGGAGCGATTGACAGTGAAGCAGTTCTGGCGCACCGGGATGGGGTTGTAGAGGGCCATTGTCCGGGCTCTCTGCGCCATGGACTGCTTGTACATTCTCTGCGCCCCGGGCCCTCCGGGCGGGCCATGTCCGTGCCCGTGGCCGTGACCGTGGCCGTGTCCGTGGGGTCCACCTTGCCTGCTGCCCCCGCGGCCCCCCGGGCCCCCTCCGCCGGCCCCCCCTCCGTACCTGGATGGTACCTCGTCTCCAAACCGCGCCATTCTGTGGACACCGATCTCGGACACCAATCTTCACGAAGCAGCGGAGAAGGAGACCAGTGCTCAGCTGTGCAGCCACACATTACATCCCATCTGGATCAGAACGTCTCATATGCACAACGGGGGGGTCGTCTTGATGGTGGACACCTGGCCAGAGGATGCGCGGCTCCCGGTTTCAGCAGACGAGGACGCCCATGCACCGTCTCTATGCGTCGTTGTGGGCGTGAGGGGATTGACCGCTTGGCTGCTGATGCTACGAGGAGTTTGTCGGCGTTTGTGTGCAGCAGGATTCGCCTCCCAGCGTGAAACCATGGGGGGAGACGCGCAGGTTAACACGAAGCCTTCATGTTCTGCATGCTGGGATCGCGGCGCACCAGATGTTCCTGCACCTTTCTGGACGAGTCATTCCCACTGAGAACAGTGTCATGAAAATCGAAAGCAGGCCTCAAGACATTAATTTTTGATGATTATTATTATTTTTAAGTCAACTTGGCATCTTGGGAATGATTCCAAAGGCATCAAAAAAGGAAGAGCTGCTACGATTATTTATTTATTTGGGAGCATCCGCAATGTTTGGTGTGTGGCAATGACTCCCGCCACCCTACAGTTGTTTCACAAGTGCGCTCCGACAGAAGCAGGAAAATTGCGACTCATAAAGCATGACCTCGACTAGAAAAGGGATGATGGGGAAGGCAAAAAATACCGTTTTCCCTTTGGAAGCGTCATCTTGAGAAAAAAAAAGAATTATTTTTCAAAGGAATTCGGCAGCATCCTCCCTCTCACTGCGACCGTCGTATTCACCTGCGCGGCCATCCAGGGGACACACGGACGCTGTCATCAAAGCCAAGGGTACGACGGCCGCCTCCCCGCCGCCTGACGCCCGCTCATCGTCCCGCAGGTGGAAGCAGAAAGTCCCTCAGCATCCCCGCCCGAACGCCAGTCCGCACCGATGAGCCCAAATGTCCTGATGGAGCGTCCTCCCTCCCTCCCTGTCTCTCTCCCTCCCCTCCCTCCGTCTCTCATTGGAGTATAGGGTGTGCGCTCCTGGCGGCCTCCTCTCTCCTCATCCAGGAGAGGAAAAAAGGAAGAACTTGCTTGACGGGGTGAATGGACGACAGAAAAATAAAGGGGAATGTATTTCTTTAAAAAGATAATTAAATAAGTACAGTGATAATAAAATAAATTAAATTAGGCGCACACCCCGCTTTTATTTATTATTTTTTTATTTTTGCAAGGACAGCAACATCTCCTCCAACTTGCAGACGTGTCTGCGCCTGCGCCTGCTTTGCTGTATGCGCTTCAGGCTCCAGCCGGTCCCAGTTGACCAGCCCCTTCAAATAGCCTCAGATCCAATGCGTAAAAACGCACTGATGACATACGGGGTTATTTGGTGCGCGTGGACTATTTCATACAAAACCAAAGGCTAAGTGTGCTTATTAATAGCCAGATGCGCGCGCGCGTTTGTACGACTGGGAGAAACAGAGGGAAAGGAAGGGGGTGGGGGGTGTAGAATCATGCAGTTCCTGCAAACACACAGCTGCAGCCCCGCGCGCTCTCGACGTTATGGAGTAAATGCGCGTCAGAGCTTTCTCGCTCGCCCGCTCGCTCGCTCGCACGCGCGCGCGCATGTGTTTTGCCAGAGAAGGTGGAAGGGAGAGCTATTCTTAGTAGCAGACATTTGGAAATTAATGGACGAGGAGAGCTGTGTTCTCCCTCCCTCCCTGCCTGAAAATGAGTGGAGGATCTTCTTCTTGCTTGGTCCTCCTCCTCCTCCTCCTCCTCCTCCTCATGAAGCGCTGTCATCACATCAGTGCTCAAGGTGTGCCAGTCTGCTAAAACCCTTTATCAGCATCAATAAAGAAGAAAGATGGATGATGCTCAAATGCTATATATTTTTTTTCTCCTTCTGCTGCACCTTCAGCTGCTGTCGAGTTCCGTTAAACGTCAGATGGGGAGAGAGGAAGTGTGTGTGT
>NC_050519.1:14486967-14502469 GCF_002922805.2 Oryzias melastigma | reverse complement strand
GGGGTAATGATCGCAGCACAGCGTTCTCTTGTGTGACCTGACTGATTGACTCTCCGCATATAGCCGTCTCCATGACTGGGAAGTCGTTGAGCTTTTATGCACATTTAAGGGTGACCGGAAGAATGAATCCGTCTCACCTTTCCGATCCGATCAGAGGAACCTGCGGGAACGGAGGCTGATCACGGGGCGACCTTAAATGACTGCATGATATACCGGAAAAGAGACAACCGGACTTAACAAGGACAGACAGAGAAATGATTTAGATAGATAGATAGATAGATAGATAGATAGATAGATAGATAGATAGATAGATAGATAGATAGATAGATAGATAGATAGATAGATAGATAGATGTTTCAGCACCATGGACAGCGCCCCGGTTCTTCAGTTTGAAGTCAGATCAGGATCTGCTTAAAGTAAACGAAAAACAGATTGTAAATTTGAAAGCAGTTTAAAACTTGAAAAACATATTGAAAACTTTAATCAATTATTAAATAAATTGAAAAATGAAGTTAAAATTTTGAAAAAAATAATGTTGAAAACTTGTAGGAATTTTTGAAAAAAAAAAAAAAAACTCCAAATAAAACTAGGATCGAAAACTCAAAAGTCTGAATTGAAACTGAAAATGGAGAACTTAAAGCAAAGAATGAAAAACGAAAGTTGAACGTACAAATAAACATTATTTTTAAATTGCTTTTTTTTAAGTTTCAAATTTAATTTTTTTTCTCAATTTTCTTCAAGTTTTCAATACTATTTTTTCACATTTTCAATTTTATTTTCTCAAAATTTCAATAATTCCTTCAAATTTTCAAAATATATTTTTCAGTTTAAAATTGCTTTGAAATTTTCAACTTTTTTCAAATTTACTATCCCTGTTTTTTTAATTTTCAATCTGTTTTTTTCGTTCATTTAGCTTCATACTTTTGTTCCTCCACTCTGTTTTTTTTTTTTTTGGCTTTAAAGAAAAATACGAAAAATTTGAATTTATATTAAAATAGTTAAGTTAGGCACATATCCTAATCAATGCCACAATGTCTAGTCTGCAACCTTTGACTCTCAAAAGAGCCATTCGGGTGATTTAACACCAACCAAAACCCAGTGGAGATATAAAGTCTTCACTCACCCTTTAGAAAAAAAGATACTGACTTATATTTATGATTTTGCCACTGACATGATACATTTAATTAAGCTTTTGTGTTTTTTCTCGGCATAAATAAAGCATAAACATGAAGAGAAAATATTTTTTATTTAAATATGAAATAGTTTATTACTTTTGATAGAGCTTTGCATGACTTCCTTTCAAAATAAAATACATCCTACACCATAGGATCATGTCAATGCAGCAAACGTTGGAAGTGTAAAGTCATCAATGATAAAAAATAATAATAATAAAAATGTTTATTCTACTTTTTCTGGTGCATTTCAGCCACAAATTCATAAATATAACCAACAAAGACTAAGTCAGAGCTAGTTAAGTGACCACGGCCATATATTAAAACCATGAGAGACACTTTAAATCTTTGAATTTGTTCAAAAATAGAATAATTCTGGTTGTTCTTATGGACATTATTTATTTTCTGTGATAAATGAAGCTCAAAATAAGTCCAAATGTGTCAGAATGACGTAAGTAAAGCACAAAGGATTGATGGAGGATTACGACTACTGTTGTTAGGATCCTTGTTGAATGATCCATACCATCCTTCAACTGTTTGAGAATGAGTTGAATAAAGTTTAAGTTAATTTACTTTTTTAACTTTATTACTTTCTTAGTTTTTCCTTTAGCTACTTTTTCAAATTTTTAACACATTTTACTTTACCTTAAGAGGCACAATGGAGGGGTAAGAGTCACATGTAGCTCTGGTTGCAGACGTCTGGTCTAGTTCTTTTCATAATGATAGAAAATTCCATGTTTGATTTGGTTTTCTTGCATTTTCAGTTCAAGTAAATCTGCTGCAGCAGGAGGATCCTATTAACCGAGGGGGTGTTTTATTTTGAAAGGATCGTGCACATGCTGCTGTCAAAAGTGAAGAAGTTAAAGTAGTTATTTATAGAATGTAAAAATGATATCATTCTTTTTATTTATTTTGTCCACTGGATACTTTTGTGGCAATGCTACAACACTTTTATGATTTTTAAAAATATTTCAATGCTGCATTTAATAAAATATAGATTTAATGGCTACATACACAAAATTAAAAAGGTATATATTTTTAAAAGTTTAGTGAGACATAGTGGCTCTCGCTGGGTTTGTAAGAATCTGGACCAAATGGCTCTTTTTCCGTTAAAGGTTGCAGAACCCTTTTTTGGACCAATAAGGGTCTGGAGCTCTAAAGTGTCCATGGTGGCTATTTGACTGTGAAGAACATTTCCAAAGATTACAATTATCAGTTGTAGTTTTGGCTCATTTGTTAGAATTGTTTAAGCTTTGTAATTTGCATACAGGTATTTAATTTGTCAGAGTACCCAGCAAAATGATATTCTTAGAATAAGCTTCAATATTTTTCATCTTCTGCAGCACAAGATTGTCTAATTGCTTTTACACGTTCAAAACTTGCTTCTTATGTTGTCATGTTTATATTCAATTGTAAATGGAGAAAAGGGAGGAGGACACACTAAAGTCATGATGAAAACAAACGAATCTGCTGCAGCAGAAGGATCTTATTCCACACATGGTATGTTTTATTTTGAAAGGAACTTGTATGTGCTGCTGTCAAAAGTAAGAGTTCAATCTGTTATGCATAGAAAAACACAAAACTATAGTTATTTAATCATTGGAAATATTTAAAAGTGTCATTTTTATAAATGAATAAAGACAAAAAAATAAATAAAATGTATTTCCTTTGGAACTTTGAGGCTCTCAGTGGGTTTTGCTCAGTAATGAAATGGCCTGAATGGCTTTTTTTAAGTTAAAGTTTGCAGATTTCAGTTATAACACACTTACATATGGCTAAAATTAAGAATGTTTTTACGATGTTGCTTGAACCATGATGGAAACTCATTTTTTAACACATATTTTATTGCTAAAGCCCTTTTACTCATTTATAATCAAGTTGTCATTACTAAAATAATAAAAAAAAAACATTGACTGGGATATATACACCAATCAAACCATAATAATAAAAGTAATAATGTGGTTATAAATGTAGGTAATTTCTGTCTTTACTCAAAGTGTGTGTTGGAAAATAAAATAAGTGATGCTGCTTAAGTTGATGGAGAAAGTAGTTAACTTTTAATGACTTTAGTCAGAGTGGAAGGATGAAGAACTGTCGGTTACTTAGGACCTAAAAAGACGAAACATCTGTAAAAATGATATTCCTAAAAACGTATTCATTCTGTCTCCGGAGATAAAAAGGCCTCCACGTTTCTTCTTTGTTGTTTTTGTTCTTCTGTCTCATGTTTTAAATGTTCTGTGCTTGGGATGCTGGAGCTCTGAAGCAAGAGGCCTAAAAAGGAGTGGCGTGACTCAATGATTCATAAAGCTGAATAATTCAAAGGCCGTGTGCATGTAGAGCACTCCGCCCCTGCTGAACCTGGTCCTCCACACACAGACTTTTATGCAAACCTCTGCAACATCGGTCTGCATAATGCACAAGCCGGAGCAGTCAAACATCAGTTTCTACCAAGTTATAGGCCAAATTTACTGAAAAAAAAATCATCCTGCGAGCAACAATTCAATTATCTGTATTTATAAAACCTAAAATGACACTGTTTTCTTAAAGTATCATCAAATGCATTAATAAAGCCTTCATGGCATTTACACAATATGGAGAACCTGCAATCCACTCAGTTCATAACTGCACAAATAAATAAAAAGTAAATAAATCTCCTTACTTTCTCACTCATGTTGCAAAAAGTTGCCAAACCTGGACTTATAAATAACGGTATTGAATTTCCTGTCCTAAATCTTTACCTTAAAAATGTGGGATTCCTGTGGCTGGGTGAATAGCATGCTGGGAACTGGACTGTGGTACTTACATCAGCATCAGATACATAAGGGATGGGTGTTTTGGATGCTTTAGGATGAACCTAAACTGCCAAAAAAATCTAAAATTTATTTTTTTATTTGTTTCCTTTCTTTAAGACGAATATATATTATTTTTATGTGAGGTTTCTCTGTTTTTTTATCTGCATTCCTTTACAAAAACAATTAAAAAATCTTATTTTAAATTCTATTTCAGAAATTATTTTTAAAGACAGCTTTACTTAATCTAAATTGATACATTAATCAGCTATTAAACACAAAATCTAACAGCACTATGCTGTGTGTTTTTTAAAGAATCAAGCCTAAATCTCAGATGCTTTTATAAATATTTTATTCACCTGTGTTTACAGCTCTGCTGTTGACATGGAAAACTTCTAGATGAAATTGAAACATGAATGTTTTTTTGTTGTTGTTACAACCAGCATGTTGTAGGAGCCACTGTGGTAGGCGCTCACTGCCCTCCACAGTTCACTTAGAAGAACAGCAAAATTATGTTTAACTTTTTCTCTGCAAAGCTGTATTTTTGTGTCATTTTCCTCAACAATGCAAACATGAAGGGAAAAGAAAACGCTGAACCTTCTGTCAGCAGTTAACTTTACTCTTGGAGACCATGTGCACATATGCATTGTAAAAAATGCAAACATAAAAAAAATACATTTGGGCCAACTTACTTTAACATTTTGCTTGAAAATGATGATAAATAAATAGACACTTAGATTAAAAAAAAGGTTTCAAATGTAAGTTTTTCCCCACATATAAAATGTATTTACATGCTTCTCAATACAAGCTCAAGTTGAAAATCTCTGTCAGTCAAGAAATTGACTATTTTAAAATGAAACATTTTTTCTAAATAAAAATGTTTGTTTTCTTTTTGAAAACCCCTATTGAAATAATTAGGGATACACAAAATATCTAAGAATTAAAATTTTATTTATAATAGAAAAAAAACTTTCATTTATTTTCTTTCTTTTTTTTTAAATCATTAAAAAAAACACATTTTTTTAATTAAAGCCTCTTGTCAAGAAGTGAGGACCTGTGTAGGATCAAGTAAAAGAAGAAGATGGATGGAGAATAAATAAATAAATAAATATTGACTACTTTTCCCACAATTCTTAGCGGTTTTAGAGCAGGCCATCCAAAAGTGACTACTTCTCCCACAATCCCTTGCGCTCCCAATATGGCGCCTTCGTTGATATTATGACATTTGCTAACTTTTCTAGGTGTTTGAGTCAAACAGAAATGTGATATTTGTTCGACAGAAATTGCGCCAGTTGAGAAAATGAAATTATTTGTAACATTATTGAAACACAGCGGCAAACCAGCGGCTTATATCAATGGTTACCTGCGTCGTCTGAGTTGTCGCTGCAGCAGTAGCCTCGTAGCGGCGCGAGACGAGCTAATAGTTGGGTCGAGCCGGGAGCTGGAGCGAGCTCTGGGCGCCCAGGTGGACGTGAGGCCGTGCTTCATCACTGAAGAGGAGGAGGCTGCCCTGCTGCGAGAGCTGGAACCGGGGCTGAAGAAGAAACGCTACGAATTTGACCACTGGGACGATGTAAGGGAACGTATCGAAACGAATAAAAACAACCTGGCTGTATAGCTAGCTTCCATAATGATATAATTAGCAACAATTGAAAGACCCACTCTGATCATAATATAAAAAAGGCGTGTAGTTACATTTTTAGTATATGTTTTTCATTTAAATGAGTTGGAAAAATCTTGTAGCTGTGACGTAGAAGATACTACGGCAAGCAATAAGCTCCTTGCTCCGCTCCATTATGATGCATCCACTTACAGATGACTAGATCCATGTACGTCTTTGTTTTCCTTGTCTGAGGCTTCTGTCTCAGAACTTTATGACTGGATAGCTCTGATACTGCTCGCCATTTTTATGTTTGGTTGGAGGTGTGGGGGGCTGTAAGCTAGCGGGATGATAAAGGGATGATGGGAAGTGTGTACAGGCTTACTCCACAACCGAGGTGAATTTCCAATGCTGCTTGACCTAGTAAACTTTTTTTTTTTTAATTTGGCCTTTAAACATTTTTTTTTTTTTTAAAGAGACCACTGGGAACAAATTAACAATAGATCAAAATATGATTGGAGAGGGACTAGAAGGGGTTTGCTGATACTACTTGATTGGTTGGTTATTTTATTGTTAGTGGCTTCAAGTCTTTTAAATCTGTTTCCAAAATGTAATAAATATATAATAAATAAATGTAACATTTGGAAAACAGTTTAACCTTTCAGGGATTTTGATTTTTTTTAAACTCACGTTATGGGAGAAATTTCATTAAGACATCAATCGTCTCTGACGTCACATTTTGAAAGTAGTTTGAGCTTGTTTTCTTTTTCAAAGGTTTAATGGAAATAGTTAAAGTATTGTGCTGAAACTATTCTATTGTAAATTTCCTTTTTCCTCCTTCAGGCAATTCATGGCTACAGAGAGACGGAGCGTTTGTCGTGGGGGCCAGCTTGTGAGGTCATCCTGAATCGGGTCCGATCAGCCGCTTTTGCTGAGGGAAGTCCTCTTCTTGGCCCCGTCCACGTTCTAGATTTGGACAAAGCTGGCTTCATCAAGCCCCACATTGACAGTGTTAAGGTAATTATTCAGGATAGGCATGCAACCACATCACAAACATACGTGTATGCGTTTTAATTTTCTGAATTCTTTCAGTTTTGTGGAAGCACCATTGCTGGGTTGAGTCTTTTGTCAGACAGTATCATGCGTCTGGTTAAGGAGGATAACCCTAACGAATGGCTGGACTTGTTGCTGACGCGGCGCTCCCTTTACATACTCAGGTACAGACGCATTTATCGGCTGAATTTTGTCTCAATTTTTAAAAACACTATTCTGAAAAAAATTACCAAAATAATCAGCGACCAGGTAATGTAAATAAAGTGTTTCTGCCTGAGAAGTGTGAAAATACCCAACATGCTTTGCTGTAACAGACCTCTTTGACCCGTGCAGGGACCAGGCCAGATACGACTTCACTCACGAGATCCTGAAAGACGAGGAATCTGTGTTCAGCGGACAGAAAGTTCCCCGGCAGCGTCGGATCTCCGTCATCTGTCGGAACCTTCCAAGCTGACGTCAGACTTCAGATTCACGGACAGAAAGAGCAGCTGATAAATGAAGGCTTTGAAGTTTGCTCAGTATATTATGCTTCAATGTTTATATTGTAAATTATAAAATTTATTAATATAATCAATAATTTGACTTTGTTTTTTAACTGTGGTCATTTATATTGTCTTGAGTTTTCATTTTTGGGAAAATTCAAGAAGTGTTTTCGATTAAAAAAAGAAGAAATAGCTAAATATTCTGCAGATTTCTGGTGGATTAACAACACATTTGTGAACATGAAGGACCCCAAAATAGCTGTCTCACCAGCTGCCATTTCTAAAATCCACAAAAAACAAACTGAGATTTAAATTTTATTACAGAAGGTTTAAGAACAAAAAGCTATTGTAACATTTTAATCAAAAATTCTAAGTTAAACTATTTTCACGACACTGTCCAGAGATTGGGACTCAGAGTTAAGTTTTCAGACGACAACTGAAGGTTTTAGAAGACATTTGCGGAGAGTTGAGCTGGGCTCCAGCGTCACGGATGAGGAACCAGAGGAGGTCGTCGCTGAAGATGAGCGTCGTCATTCAGTGAGGTAGAAGTGCATCTTGTCGTTGATGTTCTTGCGCTCCGGGTTGAGGCGCTTGAGGATCTGCGCCAGCACGTTGACGGTCTGCTCGCTGCTCAAACCTGTGCGCTTGGTCTGGAACTTCTTCAGCAGGTCTTTGGTGGTCATCGGCTTGCGGATCAAGTAGCGCCGCACCGCTTCTTCGGTCAGCTGCACATCACTGGAGGGGGGAAACAAAAAACACAAAATTACTTACAGTTACTTCTAATTGTTAAATTTATTCCCGTGATTCCACATTTCATTCACCTGGATGACTTAAATAATTACAGAGGAATAACAGAAGATCTGGATGAAGGTGTCCTATTTTCTTAGTGCTTTTGAGCTACACTTTTAATGATCAAATTCCAAAAGCGGATTGTTTTCTCACACATGCCCGGATGTGCAGGATTGGTTTTATGTGCCTTAAATACTCAAAGTACCTTGAGCTCGGGGTGGATTTGCCTGATGAAGGTTGAGGTGTACTCTTCCCTGAGGGTCCTGGGCTCTGAGAGCTCGGCTCCATTTTAAGCCTTTTGGCAGCTGGGGAGTCGGCACTAGGACCCTGTGTCGGTCTCTTTCCTGTAAAAACAACATGTTTGATCACAACAACAAACTTCAACACTTTGCAGACGCCGGTTGTTCATCAGCACAAGAACCTGCCTTGCTCTAGTTTGCTGGCGGCTGCGCGTAACGTGCTGGAGGTGGAGGCGGAGTCAATGGAGGGCGTCCCAGGTCGGCTGCTGGTCCTGGAGCTGCCCCCGGAGCCACGGCCTCCCCCACGTTTGGGGGGCGTACGCTTCTTCTGAGAAGAGGAGGTTAATAAAGATGCTGTAAATATTAAACCCTGCCCCCTTTGATGGATAATTATGATATTTAAAGAGAAATTACATATTTCTCTAAACACTAACCGCCATGAACAAAGCAGAGGCTGTCTCTCCCTCGATGTCGCTGTCGTCTGAGGGGTCCGACTCCCCGCTGCTGTCTGCGACACACAAACCCACATGACTTCTCTCTTCTAATGTACCTCCTATCATCTTTAAAGCCAGTCAGCTGATACCTTTTTTCTTTTTCTTTTCCACTTGAACCGGCGTCTTCTTCCCTTCCTCTTCCTCCTCTTCCTCCTTTGCTTCTTCTTCATTCTGGTTCTCCTCCTCGCTCTCCTCCTCGCTCTCGGATGCTTCGTCTATGCCTTTGTGTTGGAGCAGAAACCATTTAATTTATCTATAAGAGATCATTAAAAATAAATACATAAAAAAATAAATAAATAAGAACCTTTAGGGTGCTCCTCTTGTTTGTTTTGCTTCTCTTTTGTTGGTTCCTCGTCTGAGCTAAAAAGGGAAAAAAGGACGTAAAAACAATCAGACTGATCTAATAGTGTCCAGAATATGAAACACACATCTATCTTTTTTTAACCCTTAAATACCCGAGCTCCAGTGTTTATGTTCTTTGATTTGCTGAAACTTTTTAACCGTTTACACGATACTTCTAGCATATTGTGAAGGAGAAAAGCGGCGAGAGCTCGTTAAAGATTTTGTGTTAAAGCATCACAGATGACGCCTGAGGTGTTAAAGCAGTAAATATGTTTGTGGAGGCTGAGCGGCTGACCTGCTTTCATCTGACATATAATCCACCTCTAGACCTTCATAGTCTCCATCATCACTGTCTTCCAGCGCATCCTTTTCACTGTTCTTCTGCTTCTTTTTCTTTGCTTTCCCTTTGGCTTTGTCCTTCTTCGGTTTTGATTTGTTTTCTCCATCTGGAAACAATGAAAAAAAAGAGGAGATGGAAGCTGCAGATGAGGAAAAGGAACTGAAAAAATTCGGAAAAACAGGTTGAACGAACTAGGGCTGCCACGATTAGTCGACTAATCGACTATTAAAATAGTTGACGACTAATTTAATAGTCGATTAGTCGTTACTTTATATTGTATGGAGCCATAGTGTAGTAAAGTTGAACAAAGTTGTGTTCAGGATCAAAAATGCACTTTTTTGTGTGTAGTAAGCTTTTTTTTGTTATCCTCTGTTTTTTTAGACTAATTTAAAGTTTAGCTTTTATTTTAGCAACATGCTAATGTTTTGGGGCTAATTTGTTATCTACTAGATTTTTTTAGGCTAATTTAGAGTTTAGCTTCTATTTTAGCAACATGCTAACGTTTTTGGCTAATTTGTTATCTACTGAGGTTTTCATAGGCTACTTTAGAGTTTAGCTAATAGTTTAGCAACATGCTAACGTTTTTGGCTAATTTGTTATCTACCAATGTTTTTTTAGGCTAATTTAGAGTTTAGCTTCTATTTTAGCAACAGGCAAATGTTTTTGACTAATTCAGTTTACTCAGTAATGTTAGGCTATTTTGGAGTTTAGCTGGCATTTAAGCAACAAGCTACCTTTTTGGGCTAATTTGGAGTTTAGCTCATATCTAAGCAACACAGTAAATATTTTTGCATTTTTGCATGTATTACGACTTGTTAAGCAATTTTACAAAACAAAAATGTTTAGAAATGTGCTTAAACTTCTGTGCTCTTTCATAGTTCTTTAACAAAATTTCCAGTCTTTTAGCAAATTTAAAAGCTTTTACAATTTCAGCAAATCCCTTCAGCAATTAATGCAAATACTTGCATTCACACAAGCATTGATGCTAATTTTCTAGTTATATTTGAAACAATGAGATAAAAACTTTTTCTTTTGTGATAAATAGTTCCTTTGTTTCAGATGCCGACATCATTTGATTTAATCTTGTTTTAATACCAGAAACCAATGAAGGACAAAGGCTGTACAATTCATTAAAGGTTTCATAAACTATCATCTTAATTGTTTTTATTTTTAGTTAGTTTAAAGCTAATGATGGTTAAGATGTGTGCTTTACATCCACTTTGCAGATGAACTGATTAGTTGACTAATTAGAAAAAATAATAGGTGATTAGTTGACTATTAAAAATAATAATTCGTGGCAGCACTAGAGCGAACTCTTACCATCTCCCATGCTGTCATCGCTGTCGTCGCTGCTCATGTCCAGGTCCTCTTCTAGATCATGAATCCGCAGGTCTCCACCCTTCGCACCCCCTTTCTTTTTCTTCTTCCCGGGTTTGTCGGCGTCGTCTTCATCCTCTTCACCGCGATCTTGTTCCCGGAGACGTCTCTGAAGCATAATGCTGAAGTGATTCACCACCTTGTTCCGCCTGGACGAAGAAGGAAATGACTTAAAACATCTACAGAAAACGTTTTCCATCAGCAACTCTCTATAATTCCAGCTGCTAACCTGCCCCATTCCTCCTCAGCTTCCTCTGCAGTCAGAGTCCGGTGCTTCGCCACCGGCGTGAAGTTGTACCAGCCGTGAACGGGGAACGCCTCGAAGGCTCCATCAGGACACTGCGTGAAGATGTAGTAGGACGCGTTTTCGGTGACGCCGCCCTTCTTTATGCCTTTGAACCTGACGCAGACACATGCAGAAAGACAGAAATTATAGCCAGACTCAATATAGTAGAATTTAAATAATAGCAGAATCTTATTGCAATTCAAATTTAAGAAAAAAATTGTAAAAATTGAAGGATATTGTGAAAAATTGGTCAAAAAGGTGAAATTTACATATATTATTACACAGAAAATATTTTTTTCCTAGGATTTAAATATATATATATATATATATGTATATTTTTTTCTAAGAGAAAAAAAAGTAAGTTAGTGTAACCTGCTCATGCATTTTAAAAATCCAATTAAATAAGTAACAAAAAAGGAAATATTCAAGTCACTTCTCTCTTTACCTCTTGCCGGCTTTTCCATTGACTTTTAAAATCCACGGCTGATCCTCCACCTTGAACTCTCGGGTCACGATGCCAAACTTCTTCCGCCGCGCCTCCTCGCGCTGCTTTTTGCCAAACTCACTCCCCGCCCCTCCCTCTGGTAACTCCTCCTCCCCGTATATCCGCCGAGCGCTCATGTCTCGTTCCATCCGAGCCTGTAGAGTGACAGAAAGCATGATCTGTGGTTTAGGGTTTAATCCCTGTATTCTGTGACAAATATCGGAATTCCTTTTAGGAAGCTTTTGATTCACAGTTTTGTTTAAAATTCTGATTTGCATTTTTGGAGCAAACAAATTCAGATGTGAAGCTCACCTGCGTCCAGGCAGAACAGTTGACTTTGTCCCCAGAATTGAAAGCCATAATGTTGTACTTTTTGCTTGTATTTCTGTGTAAGAAAATATTTCAACTGTTATCTTAGGAAGGTCAGAGGTCATGTTGACAAATTTATAACTGCTTTTACATCTACTTTTAAAGAGTAAAAGTGTATTTTCTGTTATAGAAGCACTTGATTTTGTTTTTTAATTAATACATATGTTAAGGAAAAAAAAAACTTTCAATAAAACCCAAAAAAGAAACATTTGGCGTGTGTCAATAGAAACTCACTGTATATACGGCAATCAGCATTAGCACATTACTGCTTTTATGTACTCACTTGGGGACTCTCACTGTGTATTCTGTAGTGGAAGAACTGCTGCCCCCCTAGTACATGGAAAGTAAACAAACAAAAAAAAAGGTATTTCAATAAAAAGTTTGAAACTGTACAATGACTAAAGACCCTCTATGCACTAACTAGCACGTGAAGATTACTTTCTCCTATATAAAAAACAAGACAAATGGAGCTGATTATAATTGAATTAATGTTTTAATTTTTCTATCAAATCACACTAAAACATTGTGAAGGAGAAAAAAAATAGATGAAATCCCACCAACGAAGATTGTACTTAATGCTGAAATTGGATATTTACTCTGTGAAAATATAAGATCCAACCCAAATATGACTGCGTGCAATTCCATTGATAAATTGTTGTCTTCTGTAGAACATGTTAATACAGTTTTTAACTGTAACCGGACGCTAGCGGGTTAAATGAAGCAATAAAATGTTGTTTGTGTGTAGAATTCAAGTCAGAACTCACCAGAGAAGTCATGATTGTTTACCAAGCACTTCTGGATATGCCAACACTTCTCTGAAGCTGTTTGGGTGTTAAAAGAAGAATAAAATAAATTAGTTTTAACAAATTTTTGTATCAACGTTGGACGTTTTAAAATGAAACTAAGTTGATAAAGAAAATGGTTTCATAGATGAGTTAGAATAAAAATGTTCAACAGCTAAATGTGAAACGAAATCTGGTTTTATTGTGAAGGGAAATAACGATTCCTCACCAGGTCGTAGATTTCAAACGGTGGCTCGGATTTAAGAACAGATCTCCAGCAGCAGGTTAAACGACCCAAAGTGGTCGTTTTAATCCAACTTTAGACCCAGTGACGATGCATTAAAGGAAAATTAAATACAAAAATAGTGTTTTTAAAAGAAAAAGCGGAGCATCTCAGGGAGTAAAACACCACCAGAATGGTGTACCGGTGCGCGCTGGTGCACCGTATCCGGTCCGTCACTTTTTCAGAGTCGATAGGAAACCTTATCACGTAACAAATAGTTCCTAGGAGACAGGGTGAAAATGCAAGCGAAAAAAGAAACAAACAATCAAAAACAGAAAACAACAACAAATAAACACAAATAAATAAAAGCAACATAAACAATCTACAAAAAAAAAAAAAAAATGAAAGTAGCTTAGAAAATATTCTTTTGAGGTGGCAAATGTGACACAACTCATTTTTTATGCTTTTCCTCTCTGGAGTTAAATATTTAATGTAATATTTCCATCTGAGGCCAAATGTTTGAAGTAAGTCTGAACAAGCTCTTCAAATGAATGAATTAGTTTGTTATTTTCCACATGATTATCAATGCCTGCACTTAAATATGAGCAAATGCATTTTATATTTTATTTGGGTGAAAAACAAAGTTTGTTTTTGTTCACAATGTTAATACGACATAATTCTGAGCAAGTGATTATGATATGGCTGTGATTGGAGATTGGAGGGAAAAGACGTGGTGTAATTTTATCAATGGCCTCTAGATGGTGGTAATGGATCAAAAATCTTATCACCAGTTTCTGGGTTTGTTTCATCCTCTTCCTACTATCAGTATGCAAATTGGATCAAGAAATTATGCAGTGCAAATTTACTTTGCACCTTTTTTTTTGTTATTCTGGAATAATAATATTATAATAGGAAAAAAGTGACTGAGCTGTCAGGCTTATGTAAATGTGCAATCTGTTTGGGTTGTTTTCATTTTTAATGCTTTGACTTCTTTTTTGGAACTAATCACTGCACGAATAAATATTTCATGATTTGCTTTATCATGAAATATTTACTTGAAACAAATGTCTAAAGTTAGTTTGCACAATTACACGTGAGCAATAGTGACCTATATTTCTAAAAAAAAAAAAGGCTTTTTCTTAAAAGTGAAACACAAAATTATCAGCAAACATCTCAGCTGGCGTTGAATGCCTGCTTCCAATGAAAGATGACCGTCCTCCATTGGAATCTGGTGGAACTTTGTTTTTTCTGTCTGCCTGAATGCTGATTGTGTCCCAGCTGAATGCAGTGAAGCTGCCATCTATCTATATTCTTTGCACTCATGAAGTCTCTGATTTCACAGCCAACATTCACACTTGAAAAGCCTCTGTGCGCGCTTCTCATGTATGTTTCTGTGGGGAAATCTGGGTCAACGTCATGTGATTTTTATCTGCAAATACAAACAGACTTCATCTGATCATCCCTGGAATGCAAACTTGATAGAACAGATTTTTTTAGGACATTTTTATGATTATTTTTCTAACTAAAAATCATTGCAGATTCCATGGTGATCTGGATTTGTAAAAAATGACTCCATCTTAATAGACTGAACCAAATCAATAAAGCTTCAAAAAATGTCAAAACGAGCCAAACACTCTAATATTTTAGCAACAACTACGTGATGAGGGGGGAAATGACAGAGAGCAGAGAAAAACAACAAAAAAAGAAATGATAGTGCTTAGCCTTGGTGCCTCTCTTCCTTTTTACTCCGCTCCTCTTCTCAACACTACATATGGTTGCCATGGAAACACACTTGAGGAGCTTGAGTCGTGAGGCCAGGCAGCTGAGATACCACATCTGGTAAACAATGCTGCAATCTGAAGAGAAAACGCCGGGCATTTGTCAGAGTTTGTCAGATCATGTAGACATCAGCGAAAGGTCGAGAGTGTCACCGGCGTGACAGGAACAGAAGAGAGCCGAGACAGCTGATGCCGAAAAGACGGAACTTTACAAATGTTTTGACTTGGTCCACATTGAAGTGACAGGTCTGGTTTAAGCTCTCACAAACCAAATTCTCTCATTTCATATGTCCAAAATTCCTCCAGCTGGGGTTAAAGGTTAAAGTGATGCTACATAACATGCAGAATGCATAACAAAGAAGTGATTTCATCATCTAATTTGATCAGGTTTGGGCCAGTAGGCTTGAAAAGATTGAAGAAACATGGAAGTCAGCTGTCATTCTGCAGAATGTGCAACAATTACCACAAATCGAGCAACTGTGAGCAAGTGAGCCATGTCGTCTTATGTCTTAAACTTTACCTCGCTCTTTCTTTAATAGCTTTATGATCGCATTAGACTAGACATAGCAGCAACAACTAGATATGTGGCGTTACCTGTGATAATGCTAGTGTGAATGCTGTAAACTGAATGTGGATGCTGAAACTGAGAGCTAAAAATGCTGAGGCTTATAGCTAGCTAAAAATGCTGAAGCTAATAGTTGCAAAAATAGAAGCCGAAAGCTTACTAAAATATGAGCTAAATGCCAATAAGCCAAAAAAATAAACAAATAAATGTATAAATAAATAAACAAAACTGGAAAAATGTCAAATTTTTTCAAAATAGCTAGCATAATGCTAAAATGTTAGCTGAACTCCAAATTATTCTAACAAAACTTAAAAAAAAATCTAATTTGGCCAAAACAG
>NC_050519.1:14480874-14486849 GCF_002922805.2 Oryzias melastigma | reverse complement strand
AAAAAAAAAAAAAATGGGGAAAAAAATTTCTAACTTTGCCAAAAAGCTAGCATAATGCTAAAAATTCTAGCTAAACACCAAATTAGCCCAAAAATCAAAACAATTTCAAATGTTGCCAATGTTTTAGCATTTTGTCTAAATTAGCCAAAAACAGCTAGCATGTTGCTAAAATAAAAGTTACCTTAATATAAAACTTAATTGTTGCTGAACATTCTAAAGTTTGAATGGTGTCCAGCTGAAAATATTTACAGAGGTTTACAAGTTTTAAAGAGCACAATGTTTTTATTAATTTCTCATTCAGTTTCTATGGGGAATATTTTGCTCAATATTTCGAAAATGATAAAGTTTATGAATACTAAAAAGACAAGCAGTAATGTCATGAACGAGCTGAACGTTTTGATTCCAAGATTTATCAAAGTGTTGAAAGTTTTTTCATGCCAAAAAACGTACGTAAAGAAGCAGGAAAATATAGTTTAAATGCTGTAAAGTATTCACACTATTATGTTTTTCATTTTTGTCTTATTCCTACTGAGGCAAGAGTAAAGATCCTCATCTAATTTGGATCAGATACCTCAAACCAAATCAGATTAAAGGTGATTTAAACCTTCTTTTTATAAATATATATCTTTTGTCTTCACTTCTCGGTTTTCCCTTTGCTTAAATCTCACGTTGGCTGAGGTTTTTCTTGAAAAAGCCCTCTTTGATCTCAACAAAAACTTCCGGGCTTTAAGACTATTCAATAATAAAGGATCTGACCTGAACAAACTGAGGCGAGACGTCTTTGTGAGAACAGGATTTTCCCAGTCACTACTTTTAAAGCCGAGACTCTGAAAGGATTTATTCCTTCTAAATGAAGCTGAGTGAAGACGGGTTCGCCAGAGAAATAAAAAAAAAAAACGTTCCTAAAGTACGAAGATAATTTCTGTAGCAGACATAGTATCTGTGCACGTCCCAGGAGTTGAATACAACTCATGACATCCTGTCTCTAAAGTTACAACCTCTTATGCTGACTAAATATTAATAAGTCTCAGAACCAAAGCACTCATTGAAACTAATTGTCTTCTCCTGACAATAAAAGAAGTCAGGGATTGAGAGGACTGCCGTGGTAATTAGCTCCAGAGCAAACATGTTTGTGCTTGTGTGTCTATCTGCTTCTACAAGTGACAAACAGAAGAAAAAAAATGCAAAAAGTGACGGGCGTTAATGGGGTACGATCGCTCGTTTCAACACATTTTTTATGTGAAACTGTCAGCAGCATCCCGCCTGCTGTCCACACACCCAAACACCACCAGGGACGTCCCGCCAGGAATTCTCCCACAGCTCAGACTGCAGTGAGGCGCACGTCGTAACCCGACAAAAAGTACTGTCGGTGACAGAAGGGAAATAATGCCAAAATGGTTCGAAGGCAAATCAATTTATGACCTGTTTGCAATGTAATTTAATTACATTTAATCACACAGATTGTGACAATTTAGTAGAGACTGGAATCAATTAAGAAATATATAAACCTGGGAAAAAATTAACCGCGATTAATCGCAATTTGCGATTAATTTTTTTCTTTTTTTTAGTTACAACATTTGGCAGCCCCATATTATCTGTAAATAGTCACAGTATGAAATCACATGCAAAACTGTACATTTAGAACATTTATTTTTAACCCATTGGAACCTCAGCTACCAGAAATAAGAATTTCTCTCCTAAGAGCACTGCTGTCCATTTGACATTTTTCAGTTTTGTTTCTTTTTTTTCCAGCGTAATAAATATGAACGTGTTAATTCTGTTTCGATTAATCGAGTGAGTTAATGTATAAATTAGAACTAGTTTGTGGATTAATCTCTAAAAAAGTCTAAAAATATTGATTCTTGTTTTGCTGTTTTCTGTTAAAGAGCTTCATTTGGTGACAAAAACAACACAAGGATGCGGGTCTCAACGACAAGAACGCCAGATTTAACTTGTGTGTCCAGCAGAGATTTCAGAAATGTTGCTTTACTAATATAAACCTTTATTTGCTTAAAAATATAATCACTTTGACTCAGTTTATTTGGATTTCTCAATGAAGCTTCTTGTTTTCTTTGACATGTTGGCGTGTCGGTTTATTCATTAAATGCTGATATTTACTGACCTGTAGTTTTTCCAGTGACATGAAGCAGTCCACCTCTGAGTAACATTAGAAAAATCAAACAAGAGGAAAAATAATTACGATTAAAAACAATTTTTTTGAATTAAAATGTTGATTTTGGCAAGAATTTCTGTGTTTTGATGGTTTTTTGAGGAAGAATTTGATGAGGATGCAAAAGATAACAGTCTGAGCGGCAACAAGATGAGTTATTTTATGCATGGATTTTGTGAAAAAAAAGATTTAAAATATTTCCTTCTTTGTTGACAAGATACTATAGACACGTGGCTAAAATAATAAAACTAGACATTTGTTTACAGGTCATTAAATGTCATGACAAGCTAAATAAATTGACTAAAAAGGAAGTCTTCTAATTGAAACATTTTTTCTCGTGTTTCTGTTTTGTGATCTGACAGGAAATCAGAAAATGTACCATCTCCAGTGTGGCTGATGGACACACGGATAGATGGGAAGAAATTAGAGAGCACACTTGAAAAGATAAGGTTGTGGTCATCCGGGGAAATGAGCGCTGACCTCCTCATCCAGGCTGGTCAGCAGGACCATCAGAGGAGAACCAGATAAATCTTTATCAATAAATCCTGTAGTTTGAAGCTATCACGTAAAAACAATAAAAAAGTCTGTGAAACCCATTAAAGTATTTCAGTTGAACAAATTCATGTGCGAAAAAGTGTAGGTTTGGTTGCAAAAACAATGCCTTATACTGAAAAAAAATCATTTTAACTAACAGGATGTTGTTTTATTGACATCAGCAGTCATGAGGCACTTATTAGTTTTTATAACATTTTCTCAGAATTGAAACAAACGCGTACGAGAAGTAATAAAGATAATCGAGTTTCTGCTTTTAAGGCTTGTGCTGTGGCCACTTCCAGATAACTTACCCTCCTTCCAAACTTTGTCTTCTCTTGCAGGAATGAGCTGGTTGCATCCACATTTGTAAATCAATGCAAATTTAGAGCGTTGGACACTCCCTTCCGCTCCACTTCTAATTTGTTTCGGCGTGGCAGGTTTCCCAGTTTAGTAAATCTGACTGTGATCGGTCCCGTCCACTTCTCGTGATGAACGAGTTTGACTTTACTGAATGCACAGCAAACACATTGCAGATTAATGGTATTTCTGTGACTTTCCACTGTGTTTGAGGGAATTAATCAAAGGTGGAACTACTGAACGCAACCAAAAAAAGAAAGTTTTTGCTGGTGTGCTGCTTCGCCGTGCAGCCTGGAAAACTGTGTGTTTGTTTTTTACTGCATTCATTCTGATCCTCTCATTCTCCGGCTGATGGGATTTTTCTGGCTCTTTTTTGAAAACGTGAAATCCACTTCCTGCTGCTCTCTGCACGACACCTACTTACAGACTCCAGCAACAAAACAAGACGTTTTAACCAACACACTGAGCGAAAAAGCTCCTTTTAACGATTTCATTATGATGGAAAGAATACAGAAAAAAAAAACAGTAGAAAGTTTTTCAAGGAAGGTCAAAGTCGAAGTAAGAAATATATTTTGTAAAAATGCAAAATTTGGACAAACTAATGAAGAAAGGACACGAAGATACAGAAAAAAAGCTTAAAGACTCAAATGGAAAGATGCGTAAACAATTAAAAACAATTGCATTTAAAAGATTTCAGTTTTTTTTATTTTTTTTTATTTTGCAATGAATCCCTAAATGTTGAGTCTTTATTGTGTTAGATATCCTCTATAGCCATCACTGGGTAAAAACATTCAAATATTTTGTTGTAAATTTAGCAGAATCAAGCCGGACCGAAACGAGTCTGAAAAAAGTCAAACTTTAAACGACAAAAATAATTCAAAAATGTTGAAAAAATGTTGACAAACGGACCAGAAGTTGCTCCGGGGAAGCAGGAAACCAGCAGGTGGATGGAACACAGAACCTGAAGGTGATTCATGGTCCACAGGAATAAATTATTGTTACAAAAAACAAAACAGATCTGCACTGGATGACTTTGTTTAAAAAAAACAAATAAAAAGTGTTAAGACTAAAACCCACTGCATGGTTTCCTGTAGCTGTTGCCTTTTCACACTGTAGTCTTCTCCTTAATGTAGTTCTTTTAGCAGCAGGAGGAAACTTCATGAAATCTTTCTATGGAGAAAATCATTAGACTGAGATTGAGTTTGTTTTGAAGCTGTTGGTACACGACTAATGAAGAGGATTAGAGCCATGGAGGAAAAAAGGGGGTGGAGGGCAACGGGTAACTCTGACTATTTTCAAAGATTACAGTTTCAATTCTGAGATTAAAGTCAGAAGGTTGAAAATAAATAAATAAATAAAAAGGTTAGAATTCTGAGATTAAAGCACAGATTCTAAGATTAAAGTCAGAATTTTAAGATTTAGGTCATAATTCTGATTTTAAAGTCAAAACTCTGAGATTACAGTCAGAATTCTGAGTTTTAAGTCATAATTTAAATATTCAAGTCAGAATTTTGACATTAAAGCAATAATTCTGATATTGTCAGAATTCTTAGATTAAAGGAAGAATTCTAAGATTAATTTAAGAATTCTGAGATTAAAGTGAGAATTGTGACACTAGAGTAAGATTTCTCAGGAAAAAAAATCTGACATCTGAAATTAAAGCTGGAATTTAAAAATTACAGTTGGAATTATTATAATAAATTTAGAATTTTAGTACCATATTAAGATTTCTCAAGAAAAAAAACATAAATTTTTTTAGATTAAAGCTGGAATGTAGAGATTAAAGTCAGGATTCTGAGATTAAAGCAATAATTCTGATATAAATGTCAGAATTCTGAGATTACTTGTGAGATTAAAGTAGGAATTCTGAGATTGAAATCAGACTTCTGAGATTAAATTAAGAAAAGTGAAACTGAAGTAATATTTCTCAGGAAAAATATCTGACTTCTGAGATTAAAATCAGGATTCTGAAATTAATTGGAATTCTGAGATCAAAGTAAGAATTCTAAGATTAAAGTCAGAATCATTGGATTAAAGTAAGAATTCTGAGATTAAATGAAGAATTCTTAGATTAAAATAAGAATTCTCAGGAAAAAGTTAGAACTCTTAAATTAAAATTTGAATTTTGAGATGAATTTCTGAATTCTGACATTAGAATACGAGTTTTGTTTTGGTCTGAGCTACTTTTCCTGAAGAAAACAAATCTGAATTTTTGAATTAAAGTTGGAATTCAGAGATTAGAGTCAGCATTCTGAGGGTAAAGTAAGAAATTCCTTTTTTTTTGTTTTTTTTTTCGAGACCCCGATCCTCTTCCACACCTGACAACAGAACAAATCCAGGCTTACTAAAGTGAAATATGTTTTAATCAGATGAACCCAAACACCGCAGTGAGTAATAAAGTAAACATTTGATGATTATATGTCATATTTTACTCGGTTTTTGGTAAATCATTTTCCTCCATAGAGAGACTCTCTGCAGAGAAACGCTTTAAGCTACTGTCAAATGTACCCAGAATGCATTGTTCTGAATCTCTTTCAGGTACATCCCAGTTACAGAGGAAATACCATCATTTGTTCTCTTTTTGGACAGTTGTTGCTTTTAGCATGCATGTCTAAATGTTAAATAATTAACGTCTGTCAGGAGCTGTTTACATTACTGAACCTTTTCTCCTGCATGTCATCATGAAGGAAGATCTAGATGAGGACGGTTGAATATTTTTCCTTCTCCTGCATGCTGGAGAGCAGCGCCTCATGTTTTATTCAGTGGGTCGGGGCTGTTTTCACCATCACACCTGTTAACAAAAGGCGGATGGAGTGAGCGTGTCTGCAGGTTTCTCTTTGCAGAGGCGGATGCTCACTGCAGTAGTTAAACTACATTACTCTAAGCAAAGGTCCATGCATCCTCAACTCCACTC
>NC_050519.1:14467576-14480843 GCF_002922805.2 Oryzias melastigma | reverse complement strand
ATCTCTCTCAGTCATCCTCTCCCGCTTTGGATGCTGAGCCTGCAACGTTGGACAAGAAATAAATAATAAAAGCCTCGCTTTGCTCCAGCCGGCGGACGCATCCTTTGGAAGGGAAGCGAATAAAAGGTATTATGCATTTTTTTTAATCATCTTTAAATCAGAGATTTGTCTGTGATCAGTCTCATGCAGTAGAGGCGAGAACGCACCTGCCTGCCCTGCGCACGGTCTTGAATAGAAAAAAAAAACTCTCAAAATGAATTATGCAAGAGCATTGAAGCGTGTTTTTTTCCCTGCTGAGTGTCTTGTGGCAACAATTACTATTATTCCTGCGCGTTTGGGTTTGGAGGCTCACCCCGGTGATTAAATCTGTGCTCACAGATTTGAAGTGTCACATGAAGCCAGGCTGGTGTTTACCCTGCATGCTGCACTGAGAGGATGGCCAGGCAGAGTGTACGCGCCATGGGCAGATGTGCTGAAGGGATTTAGTATCGAGGGAGGAATCAGGGAAGGGAAAAAAAAAAAAAAAAAAAAAAAAAAACCTGGTGATGGATGCACGCAGGCGTGCGTTTCCAGCATGTTTTCTTTGTAAAACGCTTCTCCTTCCCCTGATGGGAGAGCAAAAGTGACTTCTTCTCCATGCAGGAGTCACTAGTGCACGTCTGTGATTTGAGAGCGTGCACGTGAGAGTGAGAGATCTCACGCCATAGCAGCAACAGTGTCTGACTATACTGACCGATGGACCACACAGATTTTCTACGCCCACACACTGTGGACTGCAGGGAGCAGCTTGTTCAAAAATCATCTTCAGCGCGGTTGTTGCATTGTCTGCGGCGAGTTGTGCGTGCACACGCGCACGCTTGTCTGGAAATGCAGGGGGGGACAGGGGGGAGAGTGCAGTGCCTCGGCTCTCCGGCATTAAGCCGTGCTCATTAAAATGAGCTTTTGGTGGGTCATGAGCCCAACATGTTGCGCAGATGAAGTGATGCTGACTTTGGGCTTGAGCTTGATGCAGCAAATTTGCACAAACAAATCTTCATTTTATTTTGAAAAACCACATTTAATTTGGCTTTGGAGAGGAACCCCCTCTTATGCCCAGTAAATTAGCTTTTACTACAGTCAATAAGGAAATCTTCTGGCGTTCTTGTCATCGATCACTGCCCGTACTCTCTTCAATTACACAGAATCCAGGATGGGTAACAGCCTCAGCTGCATGCCCTACATTACTCATCTATGTATCTTCCTTTGCACCAAAATTCCTGATCTTGCTCCTGGAGGAATGATGAGCCAATCAATTGCAATCACACATCAGGGAGCATGAAATGCAGGCCAAAGAGACCGAGGTAACCACCACCTACTAGGGAAAACCTCTGCTGCTGCCTCATCTTCACTCATCAGTCCACATTCCAGGGATGCCGTCTGCTTGGGTTGCATCTCAGTTTGTGGTGGACGCGTATTGTTAAAGCTCTTAAAGTGTGTTTTGCTCTTGTTGGGTCGTCAAACAAGCACAAAACAGCCGGGGTTAGATTTGGTTTCCTTAAAAGAAGGAAACAAGAACGGGACTGCCTTTGGAGGAAAGGACACGTCACTGGAAGCTTCTGCAGCTCCTGAAAAGTTAATGACAAGAGCAAGCGGCGCTATTATACAGGCTCGACCTCTGTCCTCTGAGGCCGAGACATGTCAAGCTCCAATGACCCAATTAAATCACCTCACACTTGGGTCCTGAGATGGCTCTATATTGTGAAATGGGACGCAGCAAAACGCCAAGAAGCAAATGACTGACAAGAGTACATTTGTATAATAGTATAATGTTATAATATAATAGTTTTATCTTTTTTTTGCCAAATGTTTTCAAATATGAGTTGCTATGAATTGAATGAAAACCTCTATGTAATGCCTCACTTTTACTGGTTAAGGCATCAATGTCCTTGAACTCATAAAACGTCTGTCTGTTTGGATTCCTCAGGTCTATTCCAGAGACCTTTCTCTCATCACTGCATCACATTCCTCACATTCCTCTTTCATGAGTTAAGCACAAACAACACTTGTTTGAATCCTTAAAGCCTCGCAGGCCTCCGTAGTTGTAAAGCAAACCCAGATAATGATTCTTCCACCGTCCTGATTGCCAGTTGAGTCTAGAGATACATACAAGTCCATTCAAGTTTAGTTTCAAGACCACAAATGTAGTCAGAAATAAAAAGTAATTTTAATTATTTTATTTTTGTACTTTAAAAAACAAGGCGACAGTCCCAGAAAAGAAATAACAGCAGAAAATGTTCTTATATAGAGATGACAATGACATGCTGAAGGGAAAAATGGAGAAAAAAAACATTGTTCTGTATCTCAAAGCTCAGGTCCTAAATGAATTATAAATGAAATACCTTCTAATGAAAAATCTATGGGAAAGGGCGCAAATGCACGTTTCAGGCTGTCGTGTTCAAAACTCTGGCGTTTTTCTTTAACTATTGAAGTTTCTACAACTGTTTTTGGGCTCTACGAACAAAATGCGCTGCCATTGAATGTACATTGAAAGTTAAACCGGGCTGAACTTTAACCAATCAGGGACTCTACTTTAGTAGTGACGTATGGGTGGCGTCCTTCCTAATTCACGGAAATGCCAGCTATTTGAAAATTGATCATGAAGGTGAAATGTACCTGGAAAAGCCTGGAGCAAGATTCATGAGATCTGCACCGCTTCAACATTTCACTCCAATCCTCTACCACCTTTAGGGCTGTGGATCGTTACTTAAATGCTGATCTAACTCGATTCACAAACACAGATTGAACCACGATTCCTACTTTCTAAGATAATGTGTTTTACTGCTACTATGTGTTTTTACTGGATGTACTTAATTTAAATGGTTTGTAACAAATAATTTCGACTTTTATTTAAAACAGTTGATCAGAATCAACAAAAATAATAACAACACATTGATTTAGACAAGAAAAAACAATATTTGTCATTTTAAACAAGCATTTTCTGGTTAACTTTAGCAGTAAACAAAACCTAAACATCAGTGTTGTTTTGGATCATTTAAGAACAAATCCTGAAACTGTTCTACCTTTTCTTCCTCTCTTAAAGTTCTGCAACAGGTTCTAAAGCGCTGCATTTTGGTGCAAAGCTGTTAAAAAAAGCTGCTTTTCTCCACTGCAGAATCAACTGTGATTACATAATCACGTTACTGTGGTGCAGCGCTGCTTAAGGCTTCTTTTCTCCGCTTCAGAATCTGCTGGAATCACATTAATTGTATAAAATATTGAGGAGTTATCAGAATCAAAAGAAAACAAAGCTCTGATGTCAACTTGTTTGTTTTTTTAGAACTTAAGTCTATAACTACTAAAAAAGTTTAGATATAAACTTAAAATTTAATGTTATTCCACATTTCAGGGCAAAAAAACACATAGTTCCCGAATTGTATTTTTACTACACTCTACTATATTTTTAAAGGTCATGAATCTGTCACAAATATTCGTGCTCTACTTTTTGAGAGTTGGTTGCGAGTATCCGAGTACTCGCATACGTGTTACAGCTCTACTTCCAACTGTAGGTGGCAAACATGCGTTAGTAAACGGATGAAAGGGAAAAAGAAGGAGAAGCCCCTCCCTGCTCGTCTAGTGTGATCAACACATAATAAAAGTTCGTTTAAAATTGAGCTTTCTGCGCGTTCTTGAACATGTTTGGGGTGAATCTAGCTTTATACCTAACCTAGACGATCCATTACGTCATTTTTGAGAATATTTGCGTATTTCTGACTATTTTGCGACTACATTTGTGCATTTGGCTTCTTATCCATCTCTCTCTCCATACAAGTATCAAATGGGTTTCAGATGAGGATTTGTCTTGTGTTTATTTAGTTTTGCTAAGTAAAGAAATAACATTTTCCTTCATTTAAGATTCATTAAGGACAGGTATGAACAACCCTTCTGCATGATAATCTACTCTTTGAAAATCCATCCATTTTCTTAACCCGCTATTTCCCTTTTATTTCTTTTGGGGTCATGAGGCTGCTGGAGCCTATCCCGGCTACTGTTAGGCGAAGGCCAGGTGTACTCTGGACAGGAGGCCAGTCTGTCGCAGGGCCTTACAATCACTCTGACACACCAAGAGATACTTTAGATCAGCCTATGAACCCACGATTGATGTTTTTGAGCTGTGGGAGGAGTTCAGAGATCCCACGCATGCACGGGGAGAACATGCAAACTCCACACGGAAAGGTCCCAGCTGGGATTCCTCTTGCTGTGCAGCGCTTACCACTCCACCACCGTGCAGCCCTCGTCTGAAAATATCACTCTAAAGTCATGTACATTTCAGCATCAAATGCTTCTGTTTGATCGTGTGACGATAAAATATTCTGATGAAACTCTGGTTCAGAACATTTATTTGAAATATTCACTGTCAGCTCAGCTCAAGCAGAGTTGGTAATCTCAGATCTGTAAGCCCTACCCAACACCCCCGCCCTGGCCTCTTTTTCCCAGCCACGCCCTCCAAATCGATTTCTGCATCCATCAGGGGGGATTATGCAAAGATCCCGAGAGGGATAACTCTTGGGGGTCATTCACACTTGCTCACTCCACTACATCCCATTCTTGGCCACGGCTCGCCGTGCTCTCTTTCAGCCTACCAGCTGTTGGAGAGCTCCGCGCAATCAATACAGCAGTCATGTTTCACAACAACTGTCATTCCTTCACTGCCAGGACCCGGTGGGAGGTCCCCCAGGGCAAGCAAATGAGAAATTCACTTGAAACTTATTTGCTGACAAGACTTAAAAAGAGTCATCAGCAGTGAGAGATTTAAAGCATTTGATTGCAGTTTATTATGTGCCTCTGCAGGTACGGAAGCCTGAACTGGTGAAAGCTTTTTTTTTATATAAATGGAGAGTATAAAAGGAGAGCAGACCTTTTGCAGACTGAGGCTGTAAAGAGAATACAGAAAAGGAGCAACAGGACAGGAATAAAACAAAAATGGCAACAATGGAGGAGAATGGGATCAAGGGGGCTTTCAGTCTAGTCCAGCGGACTGATCAGCTGGTTTGTTTGGAATACGTTTTGAATTTAATACTGTCGTTTGGTTTGGCAAATAAAACTGAAAAACAAAGATTTGCCAATTTGGTGGTGATGTAGCCCTATATGAGTATAATGCAACCACTAAGGGGCACACTTAAGGGCTTTTGTGGTCTTAAAGTCCCACTCCGATCATCTTTATCATCCTTTGATCTGTAAAATCGACCTCAGTGGTCTTTTAATTATGATTATGTGGTAGCATTTTATAAGATTCCTTAACAAGCTTTAATAACACACTAACAAACATTATTAACGTGTTTATAAGGTGTTAGTATTACATTTATTGGCACAATAAGGAGAATACTTTTTCATCTGCTCCAGATTCACAATGATTTGAATCAAGAAATATTCAGAAATGCAATTTTAAGCGTAATTTTCTTCATATATGACTTCTATCATCAGAAAAATGCTACAAACACGTATTAACACAATAAGTATTATTTTCATCAGAGGGAAAAGTCTGTCGGATCCTTGATCCTTGCGCTTATTCCTAATTTGTATAAATTTGACAAAATGTATTTTCATGGACAGTAAAATATTGAAAGTAATTTAAGGTTTAAGTTGATTTATTCTGAAAGAATATTCATGCCTGTTTTTATTTGTATTAATATTACAAAAATTACAATATTTACATTTTAAAGATTTAGTTTTACTGTGTTCAATAAATGTTTATCCTGTTTGCTCTGCGACCTAAGGTGTGTTTTGGATTTTGGCCCCCTGAGTGATTGAGTTTGACTCCCCTGACCTACAGGGTGTTGGAGGAAATTGGTCTAATATTGGTGGAAGAAGGAGAAGCGGCAGAGAGAAAGAGGAAAAGAGGAGTGTAGAACTACACACTGGATATCCTGAGTGTTCTAGAGACCAGAAGGAAAGAGACGGTGGATTTTAGATTTGGAGAAAGCTGTTTTATCATGGAGTGGACTGAAAGTGAAGCAGAGGAGTGATCCTGAAGGAGGAGTTTGCTAAGAATGTTCTGGAGGTGAAGATGGTGTCAGATTGGATGATGAGGCTGAAACTGGGAGCTGAAGTTGTGATGTTGAATCTTGTCAGTGGTTTGTGCCCCTCAGGTAGAATGTGAACTAAAGGAGAAATTATGGAGGGAGATGGATGAGGTGATCCCGAGTGTCCCTCAAGGGGAGAGAGTGGAGATTGGGACAGACTGTAACAGACATGGAGGTGAGGGAAGCAGAGGTGATAAAGAAGTACGTTTGGTCTTCAGGACAGGAGTGTAGAAGGAGAGATGATCGTGTCTTTGCAAAGAGAATGAAACTGACAGTAGTGAAGACATATTTCCAGAAAAAAGTAAAGAAGAAACACAGGCTATGTATAATTCCTAACTAATAAAAAAGCTATATAGTGCCAAACTATCTCGTGCCCTGGATTATAAAAAGCAATTTGGACACCATGATCACTACTTTTATTTAATTTTTTTCTGATGTCATCAATTTCATCAAATGTAAATCAAATCAATACAAACATTTTACAATGTCTATTTGTGAATCCACTGTGTTCTGATTATGAAAATGTGTATAGTTTATTAAAAAATTACCTTCAAATACGATTTTTTTGCAGAAATTGTTTGAGCGCAGTTCATTGTGTTCTATATTTGCTAATGTAGTGAATGGCGAACGCACTTTAGTGTCTCTGAGGTTGTGTCCTAATTCCCCCCCAATTACTATATAGTGCATTCAGCATTTTCTAGTGCTGTACGAATCTACTAATTCCAAAATCATGTGCACTCGAAATTTCCAGGAAGTCTTTGCGAAAAACTTGATGCTCACTAGATTAGCGAATATAGACCACAATGCATTGTGGTTGAACAATTTTGAACAAAAAAACGTGTTTAAATCTAATATTTGAATAAACCATCAGAACACAGTGGAGTCATAAATAAATGTGAAATGTTCATATTGATTCAATTTCCTGTCATGAAATCGGTGACGTCATATCTGGTATTTAGAAAAACGAAAGAAAAATAGTGGTCATCGTGTCCGAATTACCTTTAAAATCCAGGGCAGTATATAGTCCCACACTATATAGTATTTTAGTAGTTAGGGGGGTCAGACACAACTCAAATCTACAATTCCAAAATCAAGTGCACAAGAAATTTCCCAGAAGTCTTTGCAAAAAATTAGAGAGAATCGATTCTCACTACATTAGTAAAGATAGACCAGAATGCATAAAGTATTTTTAATGAAATGTTTTATTTAAATACATAGTGCACTATATAGTGTGTAGGGATGGAATTTATTAGTATTTATTTATTAGTATGTATTTAGTATTTAAATGTTTTTCCCTTTTGGGTTCACATTGGTGTTCATGTTGTTGTCATACATCAGTTTGCTCTTGCAGGGAAACCCTTAAGCCTTGCTTCCACTGAGAGGTCGGGTATTTTTGAACGTTTCTATTGCGTGGTTCTATTGTTTCTATAGTAAAACGTACCCCATCTGTTGTAGGTCCATAGAAAAATGGAACTGGATGCTGTAGCCGCTCGTTGATTGGCAGAAAGAGACATTAGAAAGTACCAATTTAGTGCTAAGCTAGCATTTCCATTTTCCTCTTTATGGTGCTATTCTTATTACTGCAATCTTCTTTCAAGCCACAGTGAATTCCTGTTATATGAGGTGTAAAAAAAAAGTAAAGCAAGAAAAAGAGGAGCTGCTGGATGACCTCCATTGTTGTTACTTTTCTAGTCGTCGCACTACTAGCGGTCGGAATCACGCATGCGCCGTGAAAACAAACCGCTCAGTGGCAGCGAGGCTTAACTGAGTGGAAACGCTCACCAGAATTAACTGGTACTACTACTCCTTAGTGGACCGGACCGGACCAGACCAGACCACTCAGTGCAAACAAGACTTGATTTGAAAGCTAGCTTCTTTTATTTCTCAACAATATGCTTCCAAATCTCTTAAATAAAAGCAGAAAAACACTGATTTGATGTAAAGATCCATCTTTTAGAGCCTCACCATCTCTGTTATAACCAGTAAAATTAGTGTTGCTACATCAAACCTTTATGCACTTCAGGAGCTGAGCATAACTCGTCTTTCTAGTCATTTTCTATTACCGACCTACAAAAGAGTCTATAAACATCACACAATCTGTGTATCACAAAAACATTTAGAGGCTAAAAGCAAAATATGCAACTCAATGAGCCGGCAGCATTGTCAAGTGTAGTCATCCTATGATGTTACTGAAATCAAAACTTCGCTTTTTGACAAGCGGAGTGACAAAGTGGTGCCATGTGGCCTGACACTGACAAAATCTTTTTGACAGAGAGTATCTGTTCATGGGAGAGGCGCCGTACGTCTGTCAAGAGAAAGAGGTTGTTTTTTTATCCACCAATGAACCCATGAATACCAGTTATTGGACATTTTAATTGATGAAAAATTACATTTCAATGGTTCATTATACAATTCCCGATGTTTGTCTGTTAGTCATTTGGGACTAAACGCTCCTGACATGTCGTCACCTCAGCGGGTTCTGCCCCACTTCCTGTTTGAACTTCTCCTGCTCTGTCTGCTGCTTTGCACTGCGGCATTCTTGCCAGCTAGAAGCCCCAGTGTCTTGTCATCCAGCCCCTGACTGAGGGTCTGATTTAATCACCCCCTCATGTCTTTGAACAAACATTTTCTGCCAAGCGCGATGAAATAAAAGCCTTAAATGCCACAGCCAGCTTTTGGTACCTCGACATTCTGGTCTAAATCAACTTTTAGGAAAAAAAAGTAGGACATCTTGACAAAAATATGTATATATTTGGACATTTTTGACAATTTTGTAAACTGTAGCCAAACAAAAGACCTACATAACTATCATAAATGATTAAATGCCACCTTTGGCAGCAATAATTTCAAGTCTTTATTTCAGCTTCAAAAGACTTTTAAGTGAATTTTACCCCACAAATTTGCATCAGCTGACTTAAGCTTCAGGGGATTTGATTATGCGCTGCTTTCTTTTTAAGTGCTACACAGAATTCAATTAGTTTGGTTTAAATTCTGGGTTTTGATTGTTGTGATGCCAGAATGTGACCATCATTGTTTGCAGCCACAATGCCTAACACCGTGTAGATTTTCTGGGGCTTTTTCACACTATTGTTGTCCTGCGTGACCTAGTTTTAGGTAAGCTTTTGCTGTTAGACAGATGGCCTGACTGAGGTATGATATAACCACTCCCTGATGTCTCTATACAAATGTTTTTCTTAATTTTTAATTTCATTTTTTGTTGCCGGGAAGGATGACGTAAGAGCCATAGATGTAGTTAGACTGGGGTATGCAGAGGCCGTCTCAGAAAGTGACAGAATTTTGAAGACAGGCCAAAACCAATCAATTAGAGATATGTGTTGGCAAGAGTCTGGTGATACAATAGGTATCGCGATAACTGACTCACGATGCGATATGTATCACGATATATCCCAAGACTGTAACTAACCAATTTTTAACTCTTTTTTTTCAAGTATGACTTGGAAAATAACTTTTCCTGAATATTAACCCATTGTAATAAAATGGCAAAATGTATATATTGATTGCAATGTTAAGTACTGCAACTATCTCTTATGTACAAGTTGCTTTTACCCAAGTAAATTCAGTGTTTTTCTTTTGATAAATTAAGACAAATTTGTTCTTAAAGGGAAAAATTAACATTGTCTGATTTCCAAAATATTATTTTTTTTCAGAATAAAAAAAAATTGTGGAAAACAAAAGCAAAATGTTGAAGGACGCCCATAAATAGTGAATTAAATATTGCCATGTCATCATTTTAAATCGATACAACTGCAAATCTAATTTTTTCCTACTGCCCCACAATTAAAAGGCAAATTCACACTATAAAAATATAATCATATTCATCCATCTCCATCTGTTTAATCCCTCATGGGGTCACGGGGCTGCTGGAACCTAACCCGACTACTGTTGAGTGAAGGCGGGGTACATCTTGGATACGTCGCCAGTTTAGTTGAATCGTTAGCGAGATCTTTATTCTATAGTAATCTCAATAATTGATCATTTGCGGTGCTAATATACCAGATTTCTCCTATTTTACATGAAGCTAAATAAGCATTAATGAAACAAGGACTGGGTATCGCCAAAAATGTCCAGAATTGATTTGATTCACCAGAGCCAGGATCGATTCGATTCAGATTTTTTTTTCTGATTCTTTTGATCCACTTAATTCAATTTGATTCAATTTTGAGTTTGGACGGTTTACACATTTATTACGTTTTGATTATATTTCTATTAATCTGATACAGTTCAAATACTGTCAAAATCTATAAGTGAAATTATAATGAGATGTGAATACCATACAGTGTTACGTGGATGCTCAAACGGAGAAGTCCAACAATTGTTCTGCCTCTTCTGGAGGGCATTTCAGTTTGGCCACTAGGTGGAGATAACGCTGTAGCAGTACACCTTATTCCAGAAGAAGAAAGTATAATAAAAAAAATGTTTGAAACCACAAATGGTTTCTTTAAACAATATTTACTTAGATGCTTGTGAGTTTATAAAGATGTTCCTTTAGTCAGAAATGTATGTTTAGGTTGAACATATAATGGCAAATTATACGTTAGACTCAAGCTAGCAGACTTCAGCATTATCCATTAGATCAATGTCTACTTTTATGGATTGATTATTGATCTATTAGGCTTAGATAAATTAATTAATTTTATCAATCCAGCCCTCAGCTCCATCGTTTTGCATTCTTACGCATTTTTCGCCTGCTGCGACTTATACTCCAAAGTGACTTGTAGTCCGAAAATGCGGTGGATCTTTTGTTTTTTATTCATGTTTGTTAAGTAGTTGTAGTAAAACACAAGTTATTAAGCATATAAAAAATACGAGTCTAAACAGTCTCCAAAGAACTCATCTCAATATGTTGAGGCGTTTTCAGAGGCGTTTTTAGATTTTGTTTTTTTCAAATCCAACTCAATAATAAGTTGACCCCCTAATATGTAATTACTAACTAGCTTTCATAATTTATTCATGATACCCTCAGAGGAAAATCTTCTTTTATTTAATAATTTTGTTTTAATTTGTAATTTCGGCTTCATCTAAAAAGCTGAAATTAAGGTTAAAATAATGATTCGCTGGTGTCTGTATGGAGGTTTTAGTCTAAGCCCTGCCAGAGGCCTCACTCTTCTGTTTGCCTGTTTTTTTTTTCCCCGTGGAGGCAAAGACTGCTTTAGCTTCTTTCATCAGTTAAGAACATGCATGTTCAGTTGAATGATTATTTTAAATCCCACTTTAGAGAGAGGGAGAGAGTTTTTCACGGTTGTCTGTCTGAGTCAGACCCAGAGTGGGTCAAACTGTCCAGGCTAGGGTGCACTTTGAGTGTTTTTTTAAGTTTAATGATCACTAACACCCACAACAAATTAGGTAAACTTAAAAAAAGGTAGTGTGGAGCTTTTATTTGTCATTTTTGTATTCAAACCTCGAATAGGATTACATAATAACCTAAATTATCAGCGACACTAATGCAGTGTGGTAGTGTACGGCACTCTATCCATTTCTTTCTGCTTGAGGGCGTCTCTTTTTTAATATTTGCACGTACGCGTGTTAAGAAAGGACACCATCTGCTGTGATCTTTGGTTTGTGCCAACCCCCCACCTTCTTAACCCACGCCCTTTGCTCCATTGTACAAAATCCCTCAGTGTTGGAGTTTGATGCAGAAGCGAAGGAAAAAGACAGATGCATGTATGCAGGAGTGAAGCAGAGAGAAAGAGTGGGAGTGATGCAGCGAGCGCCGGAATCGTTAAATCCCGATGAATATAAACAAATAGGCTTCTGCTGGCGTTTTAACCTCTGGCACTTTAATGGTAGGTAGAGGCTCAACGGACTGAAGACTCCAGTGTCAAACACTAACATTTAGGATTGTAATTACACAAACACATGCGTACAGAGTGGATTTTGTAATAACGCTTTTTTTTTCTTTAACCCGAATTGCCCTAGATTAATTTGGCAGCTGTGTCATCTCCTTCTCCTCTTTCTTTGTCTGTTTTTTTTCCTCTCCCTCGAATATCCGTCCCTTCTACTCTTCGCTCGTCTTTCCAGTTCTCTTTCCCCCTCTTAGAACTGACTGCTAAGATCTGGGTATAAATATTTCAGCTCTGTCACCCGTTCTGCAACTGCAGCTTCACATTAGAGACAGTACTGTATATCCAGTTGCCACTGTGTGTGTGTGTGTTTGGGGGTGTGTGTGTGTGTGTTAGGCAGTGTTTGGTTAGATGAGGGCTTGCTGGTCTGTTCTGCTAAAGCATCTGTTTGTACTGTAGTTTTGTGCAACAGCCACAAAAAAACGGATTGTTAAGAAATCTTGGCAACTCTATTTAGAGTCTGCTGTTAAAAAAAATAATTGTTTAGTTTTTCTTCCATTTGTGGGGACCTTACACGAAGTCCCCATTAATTATTGGTGGTTTGTGTAAAATTTGCAAATTTTATTTAAATCAGGTCCCCAGGTAAAATGTTCATTCGTATATTTTTGAGTCCTCACATGGCATGGTTGCAACAAGTGCATCCAAAAACTTGAAACTTTTACAAATTTTTAAGTGATAGAGGTGATCAGCATTTTTTTCTTAGTATCCCTGATTTTTTTCAGTGTTCTAGTACTTCAGGAAAGGGTGGTCCCCGCAAGTGATGACTACAAAATTGGTACTCACAAAAAATGAAAACCAGTATGTGTGTGTGTGTGTGTGTGTTTTAGGCAGTGTTTGGTTAGATGAGGGCTTGCTGGTCTGTTCTGCTAAAGCATCTGTTTGTACTGTAGTTTTGTGCCACAGCCACAAAAAAACGGATTGTTAAGAAATCTTGGCAACTCTATTTAGAGTCTGCTGTTATGAAAATGTTAATGCAGCTTCTGGCTTTTGATGCATTAACAGAGCCAACATCTTATGACTAAATTCAAGTTTTGATTCAATGACTCAAATTTTTTTCTCTGTTTCAGCACAAAGTCAGTTTTTAACCGTGACTTACGATTGCATTTAGAAATCTCATAAAGTAAAACTTTTAAAAAATAAATGTTAAATATTAAACTACATTTTATTGATGTATTAATAGAAAGATAAGCCCAGGAACAGGTAAAAAACAGCAAATTTTAAATAATAAAATTGTCACTAGACACAAAAATAGATTTTTTTTTTAACAATTAACCAATACATTAAGAAGAATAATAATCCATCCATCCATCCATCTTCCTCCGCTTCATCCGGGACCGGGTCGCGGGG